>NW_024539824.1:0-40741 GCF_016647785.1 Suillus fuscotomentosus | reverse complement strand
TCGGGTGATATCGAAAATCAACAGCTTCAAGTTCTGCCAAAGTGTGAAACTTGAAACCCAGTGTGCAACATGTTGATTTTTCATTTATCACACAAATCATCGAGTTCCAAGTGCCGAGTGCCGAGACCCGAAAATATGTACATAACATGTCCATTTTTCACTCACTGCACAAATCACTGAGTTTTGAGTGCCAAAGTGTGAAACTTGAAACCCAGTGTGTAACATGTTGATTTTTCATTTATATCACACAAATAACCAAGTGCCGAAACCCGAAGCCTGAGACCTGAAAATATGTATATAACATTTCCATTTTTCACTTGTTGCACAAATCACTGAGTTTCAAGTGCCAAAACCTGAAACTCAAAACCTGGTATGCAACATGTTCATTGTTCATTTACATTACACAGATCATCAAGTTCCGAGTGCTGAGGGCCGAAACCCAAGACCCGAAAATATGTACACAACATGGCCATTTTTCACTTACTGCACAAATCACTAAGTTTCAAGTGCCAAAGCGTGAAACTTGAAACCCAGTGTGCAACATGTCCATTTTTTATGTACATTACACAATTCATTGAGTTCCGAGTGCTGAGTGCCAAGGGCTGAGACCTGAAAAATATGTATGAACATTTCCATTTTTCACTTGTTGCACAAAATCACTGAGTTTCAAGTGCCACAACCCGAAACTCAAAACCGGTGTGCGACATGTTCATTGTTCATTTTACATTACATAGATCATTGAGTGCCAAGGGCCGAATCCTGAAACCCGAAGCCTGAAAACATGTATGCCACATGCCCATCTACTCATTGCACAAATCACCAAGTGTCGAGTGCCAAAACCCGAAACCTGGTACTTCAAATGGACATGAATTCTGTATTTGTATGTATTAGGCACATTTGGACAACAAATTTCACATTCGAAATTCGAACTTGCAGTCATGTGATCTACCAGGAGAATCCCAGATGCCACTCGATGGCAGAGCTTGATGCAGATGCATATGTACCATTATCATGACAGGATCTAACTCATTGAGTACATGATCAGGCCACTCCCTTCAATATAAAGGCCAGGTCAATGCTCCCTCTACCACCACACATCGTAAACCTGCTGCTCACTGGACTTTTGAAGAGGAAACCACCTTGATCCAATACCTTCAACAACATACTAGCACCACGGGTGATGCCACTGGCGCAAACTTCAAAAAATCAGTCTTTCAGGGTGCTGTTACGTACCTTAAGGGTAATTTTCCCCAGCAGCAAGGTGGAGAAAAGTTATGGTCGACTTGTCAGACCAAATGGGTGAACGTGAGTTTAATCTTATCATTGATCAATTGGATATTGATGATTACTATAGCTGAAGACTTTATATTATGCGGTTCTTGAAATCAAGAACGCATCTGGGTTCTCATGGAGTGATACAGATGGGGCGGGGATTACCTTGGAGTACGAATCAACATGGGGAAGTTTTGTCAAGGTATGTAACAGCTATCTCAAAATTATACTTGCAGCTCACCCTGTAGTATCTTAAAAGAGCCATAAAGCCGCAAAGCCATTCAAAAACAAGGGCTTTCCGCACTTCGAAATCATTCACCAGATGATGCTGCGCAAGTCCCAAGGCAATTGGGTCCACCAACACAGACCTCCCAACACATCATCCAAGGACTCGGAGTCCATTTCCCTCCCTCCTGTCATGTCCCACTCTGCCCCCCTACTACTATTGCAGCTAGTAGTAGCACTGATCTGCCACCAGCACAATCACTCACTGCCTTAAACTTGAGTCAGCTCACTGTGGTGTGGGTGCAGCGGTGTCTTGCTAACATTTGTGCTCATAGTACTTAGAGACCGACTTGCACCCATGTATATCATGTTAACAAGCTCTTCATTTGTTGATAACAGGTCTGACACCTTCCATGTCTGAATAATCACTATCTTCCTCCCAGGGCTCAAACTCAATCTTCACTGCAGCCCTGGTCTGAGGAACAGTGGGATGAGCGGTGTTACCTGTTCAGTTGGACCATCTGAATGAAGTGGGGATTTGCAGATGTCTGCATACTCACTCTAGTGAATGTCTGTTGTGCCCTCCTTCACCTTCCAGTGTGGCAAACAAATAGATTGTATTTAGTACATAGTGCTTATTGTAAACCTGGGAATAGAAGCCCATGCCGAACACACTCTGTGCAATAATCCTCCCACATTGCCTGCGCAATAGCGTCACAATGCTGATCTGCATGTCGTTGCTCAGCAGCATCAGCAGGTCCCTCTCCCAGCTCCCCATGAGCCACTCCATCCTCTCCATCATCTATGATGCAGTCGCTATTGTCGTAGTTGTCTTGATCCAGCGCCTCGGAGTCAGGGTCATGCCTATGAATGAAGTTGTGCAAGGCACACAATGCCGCTGGGACTCACGCTTGAATGCTCATGCTGTACTCTAGCGGTAGCTGTAAAACACGCCACTGGCGCTTCATCACCCCGAAGATCCGTTCAACTACATTGCGCAGTCTTGAGTGCCGGAGGTTGAACAGTTCTCTTGGATTCTGAGGCCTTACACATCATTAGTAAAGAGAAGCTGTGAAAATGAAAACACCGGAACATACCTGAGATTAGCCTGCCGCCATTCCTTAAGATGGTAGCACACACCGTGATATGGGACAAGCAGTACGTCAGATGATCCAAAGCCAGCATCTGCGAGGAAGTATTTGCTGGGGGGATGCGCAGGTCATTTGTGTGCGCATCATTCCAGAGAGCTGCATCGGCAACAGAACCATCCCACCCGCAAAGTGAATATATATAAAAAAAGTCGACATCGCATATGAAAAGACAATTCTGAGACAGGTAACCTTTGCGGTTCTGCATGAACGGTTGGTCTTCAATGGTCATGAACGCACAGATATGAGAGCCGTCAACAGCGCCAAGGCACTGATCAAAAAATCGGACGTGAGGGTCATGTAGTATTGTGGGCGAGATGGGAGTATGGTGTTTTGGGAACCAGACCTGTGAGGAGTAGAATGGAGATGTAGAAAGGAATACTAGTATGCGCTTGAAGTATCTAGTACTAGTAGGATTACAAACAGATGAATTATGATATAATTGATGATCCACTTACCGTGAGACTGTATCGGATGATCGTTGGAACCTCTCTCCAATATGGTGAGTCGAGAGTCCAGTGACACACATATACAGGAAGATTGCAAGCTGTTCCTCCACAGAAACTCCATTGCGGGACCTCACAAACCCATTTGCTTGTAGGACCTCCAACAGGTCATTGAAGACACTGATATTGACACTGAGGTTATGTTTGATGCGGTCAGGGTGACCAAGCATGAGTTCCAAAACCCATGCTTCATTTGTTAATGTGGATGTATGATAAGGGACATGTGAACAGTGGGTTAGAAACCACGCCTGATAATCTATAAGGGCTTGGGCAATGACACTGGCTAAGATAAACATTAATTGTGTTATATATTCTCACTGTACCATCCCAAGTGGTCTGGTATAGTTGAGGGCAGCTGGCATGGTGGTGGTTGTAGTCAGTAGATCATTGATCGTTATCAAAGACAAGTGGCATCCAGGATTCTCCTGGTAAGATCACATGACTTCAAGTTTGAATTTCGAAAGTGAAATTTGTTGTCCAAATGGCGCCTTATCCATTGGTGTAGGGTTGAAATAACTTGGGAATTGTATTTGTCAGTGCTCAGTACTCAGTAGTTGGTAGTTGGTGGTTGGTGGTTGGTAGTCAATATAGGCAATGATAATGAAAAATGAAAGTTGTTATTACACTTAACTTCCTTACTGAAGGTTGTAGTCTGAGTCTAGGGGAGTGTATTGGTAGTCTTTTCTTGTCCATCAGTTATCATTTGACCGAGATATAAGCTAAAGAAATCTGAAACATCAGTGATAATGAAAAATGAAAGTTATTATTATGTATGTTTAAGTTCCTGAACAAAAGTTGTAGTCCAAGCCAAGGTGAGTGTATTGGTAGTTTTTTCTTGCCAATTGGTTATCTTGTTACTCGGTACTCGGTACTTGGTACAAGGGAATCAGTACTCGGTATTTGGTTCTGATACTCAATACCTGAGAATCAGTAGTCAGGTACTTGGTACTCAGTTCTGATATTAATCCCTACATCTCATGGGGACTTTGAATCATGACTGTCCCCAGTCATCTACCTATGCAAACCAAAGCTAAGCTAAACTTAAGAAAACTAACCTGGGGGTCCTCAAACACCTTTTGTTTCCTTGACGCATATGCCAGGTAAACTGTGCCAGTGAGTGAGGGTCAGGCAATGCAATAAAATGATAATCTCCAGACTTTGCTTTGAGTACTGGAGGAGCAGCGATGATAGAGTGATAAAAATGCGATGATGGTTGCATGGATGATGATGGGGAGTAGACGGATAGAAAGAGGGGAACGAGGGCTTCTAAATGAGTATAGGGCTGACTAGGTTTGGTGGAGAACTGAGTGAGAAACAAGGAAAATGGTGGAAAAGGGCGGAAATTGCGAGAAGTGCGGGGGAACATGCAGACATATTGGGAAGCGGAGCGGACAGATGGAAAGTGCGGAAAAATTCGGTCAGAACGCGCCTAAGGTGATGGGCGCGCGATCACGGGGCGATGAGATATAAAGAAAATGCAAAAAATGGGGGAGGAACGCGAAAATGCGGATAGCGAGTGAACAGCTGAGCGCGCGAAGGCGCAGATATGCGTGAATGAAAGCCATGAACGAGGGCTTCAAAACGGGTATAGGGTCGATGGGGTTCCAATGTGAAATGGGCTGGTGAAAGTGCGAAAATGTGCGGAGGTGCAGGAGGGAGGAGGAGGAAGGGGTATGGTGCAGGGCAACAAGGACTGGTCCTATCAAAAAGTGGATTGGGGCAACGGACAGAGCCACTGAGGGATAGTAAATGGCCAAAAGAGCTAAATGAGACAGGCCTTTGAGCACCCAGAAAACCCTTATCTCCCCTCAACTTCTCAACAACACCAAAAACTCGATATCTCCACAACTACTGCTCCAAATTGAATGAACCAGGGCTCAAAATGACCGGACGGACGTGGGGAATACGACTCTAAGTTTGCGAGAGATCCGCTCGAAAAACACGTGGGAAAAACACCTATCAGTGCGCTGGAGAGGAGGACAAGATGCTGAAAACTTGGGAATGTGAGAGAAGCTGGTAATGAATGACTGTGGTGGGATGATAGGCGAATTTGGGGGATGATTGGAGAGCTGGAAGAGCCTAGAAACACAAGAAACCCTTGCGGTGGGCTCCAGTTGAAGGTACAACAATTCAGATGGTGAGTCTGAACAATGTTGGGTCTTGCAGAACCTAGCTGCTATTCGACCCTAAAGGGTTTCTGGACCAGGCTCAAGGCTCAGAGGAGAGAAAATATCATGAAAACTTGCTGATCTCTCAGACTCATACTGGTAACTGGTGAAAAGATAACTTGCTTATGTAAGCTACAACAATGCTAACATAAGGTAAGGTAAAAACAGTCTCTACCAGCTCAGCCAGAAATGAATCCCTACATTGGTACCTGGGAATCAATAGTTGGGTACTCCAGCCAATAGTCCTGAGTCCCGAGTACATCAATCCTTCATGAATCTTTCTAAGCTTTTAAGCTATTATAATGGATGTATATGGGTGTTATTCCAGGTCTCTGATCACATCACAGGCTTGTTATGTTGGATATCTCGACATAATGTGCAAGTCTTGCTATTAATATTCATTCTTTTATCTTTACACTCACTTACTGCACACATGTATTTCATTTGTCATTATTGATACAGATTTCTTTAGCTTATATCTTGGTCACATGGTCACCAATGGACGAGAAAAGACTACAAATAATCTCACCTAGACTCGGACTACAACCTTCATTAAGCTGACCACTGATTCCCGGGTACCAAGTATCAAAACCAAATACTGAGTACCAATTACCATGTACCGAGTACTGCATAATGAGTAACAAGATAAGCAATTGACAAGAAAGACTACCACTACACTCACCTGGACTTGGACTACAACCTTCGGTAAGGAAGTTAAGCATAATAACAACTTTCATTTTTTCATTATTGCTGATGTTTTGCTGAATGACAAGGAAAGACTACCAAGACACTCACCTTGACATGGACTACAACTGTCATTTTTCATTATCATTTGCCTATATTGACTACTGAGTCTCGAGTACCGACCACTGACCACCGATCACCGAGTACTGACAAATACAATTCCCAAATTATTTGAACCCTACACCAATGGATAATACATACAAATACAATTCATGTCCATGTGAAGTACCAGGTTTCAGGTTTCAGCACTCGACACTTGGTGATTTGTGCAACAAGTGAAAAATGGACATGTTGTGTCCATGATTTTGGGTTTCAGGCATTGGGTCTCGGCCCTTGGCACTCAGAACTCAATGATCTGTGTAATGTAAATGAAAAATGGACATGTTGCACACTGGGGATTGAGTTTTGGGTTTTGGCACTCGAAACTTGGTGATTTGTGCAATGAGTGAAAAATGGACATGTTGTGCACATATTTTCGGGGTTTGGGGTTTGGGTTTTGGCCCTCGGAACTTGGAACTCAATGACTTGTGTAATATAATTGAACAATGGACATGTTGCACACCCGGTTTTGAGTTTCAGGTTTTGGCACTTGAAACTCGGTGATTTGTGCAACAAGTGAAAAATGGAAATGTTGCATACATATTTTTGGGTCTCAGCCCTTGGCACTCGGAACTCGATGATTTGTGTAATGTAAATGAACAATGAACATGTTGCAGACCAGGTTTTGGGTTTTGGGTTTTGGCACTTGAAACTCAGTGATTTGTGCAACAAGTGAGAAATGGAAATGTTGTGTACATATTTTTGGGTCTCAGGCTTCAGCACTCAGCACTCGGAACTCGATGATCTGTGTAATGTAAATGAACAATGAACATTTTGTACACCTGGTTTTGAGTTTCAGGTTTTGGCACTTGAAACTCAGTGATTTGTGCAACAAGTGAAAAATGGAAATGTTGCATACATATTTTTGGGTCGCAGGCTTTGGGTTTCGGCACTTGGCACTTGGTTATTTGTGTGATATAAATGAAAAATCAACATGTTGCACACTGGGTTTCAAGTTTCATGCTTTGGCACTCAAAACTTGGTGATTTGTGCAGTGAGTGAAAAATGGACATGTTGTGCACATATTTTTGGGGTTCAGATTTCGGCCCTCAGCCCTCGGAACTCAATGACTTGTGTAATATAATTGAACAATGGACATGATGCACACTGGGCTTCAAGTTTGGGTTTTGGCACTCGAAACTTGGTGATATGTGCAATGAGTAAGAAATGGACATGTTCCATACATATTTTCAGGTTTTGGGCTTCGTCTTTCGGCACTCAGCACTTGGAACTTGATGATCTGTGTAATGTAAATGAACAATCAACGTGTTGCACACCGGGTTTCGAGTTTTGGGTTTTGGCACTTGAAATTTGGTGATTTGTGCAGTGAGTGAAAAATGGACATGTTGAACAATGGGTTTCAGGGTCTCGGATTTGAAAAATAGCATAATAACAACTTTCATGTTTTCATTATCATTTGCCTATATTGACTACCAAGTCTGATAAGGGACCCCTTAGATGATCCATTGCTCAATGAAATACTACCTGATTGGAAGTGTGCTGGTTATCAGATATTCATTGGTCGACTCCTGGATCCTGGAACTCAGAAGTCAGTACAGTTGACCCAAATTTGGGTGGTCGGAACTTGGCATCTTGTAGGGCAACACAAGCTTTGCACCCCAGTGTAGAGACTCATGCCTCTCATGGTGTGATATGGCACCTTTCACTAGGGAGTTCATTGCACGAACTTGCAGCACCACTCTGTGTGCTGTCCGCAGCTATCCCTATATGAGGTGCAGCTTTCCCATGCAATGTGCGCCATGCACGCACACTTCCCGCGCTTCACAATGTATATGCATGCGCGCATTCCCGTGCTTGAGCGCCATATAGCGCCAGCCATCCAGAAGCATTCATCCACTGTCCACCAAGCTCTCTAGTGCGTATATTTCCATTTCCATTATTTGCATATTGTTCCACCTTTATTTTTATCATGGACTCTCACTCATATATATCTTTACATACCTTACTTGGTAGCGCTTCAGCTCCACATGACAGCGCTTAGGCACCATATATAAGTGCCAGCAGTACATACCTTACGGAACTGAACTTTTCACCTGAACTTACTAGTTTCTGGCTACCCACTTACTACCTAGAAAGCTACAGTAGAAATCTATTCCTTTACATCTCGCATCTCTCTTCTCTTGTCTTACATCATATCATCACTTAAGCTTAGTCTCTCTCAATTCCGCATACCTGCGCGCACTTTCCCGTGCTTTGCGCAGCACGCGCGCGCGTTCCTGCACCTTCGTGCCTTGCATGCACCTGCACTTTCTCGCGCTTTGCATTGGCCCACCAGTAGCACCTTCAGCGCATTCCTCTAGATCCTTGCTGCACTCACTTCCCCTTTAGGGTCGAATGCACTTGTCTTCTCAAGTATAGCAGACTAGGCAACACACTGTAGAGACTCATGCCTCTCATGGTGTGATATGGCACTTTTCACTAGGGAGTACATAGCACGAACTTGCAGCATCACTCTGTGTGCTATCCGCAGTTATTCCTATATGAGGCGCAGCTTTCTTGCGCAATGTGTGCCATGCACGCACCATTCCTGCGCTTGAGCGCCCTATAGCGCCAGCCATCCAGAAGCATCCATCCACTGTCCACCAAGCCCTCTAGTGCGTATATTTCTATTTCTCTCATTTGCATATTGTTCCGTCTTTATTTTTATCATGGACTCTCACTCATATATATCTTTACATACCTACTCAGTAGCGCTTTGGCTCTGCATGACTGCGCTTAGGTGCGCTATATAAGCACCAGCAGTGCATAGTACTACTTACTTTCCATTTTTACCACCTGACTTTTGACCTCACTTTCCAACTTACTTTTCCTACCTTTCACTTACCTTTTCACCCAACTTTACTTACATACTGAATACCTAGAAAGTTGCAGTAGAAATCTATTCATTAGCACATCGCATCTCACATCTCTTATCTTGCTTTATATCATCACTTAAGCTTGGTCTCTCATTTTCGCATACATGTGCGCACTTTCCCGCACTTCGCGCAATACGCGCGCGCGTTCCCACGCCTTCGTGCCTTGCGTGCACCTGCACTTTCTCGTGCTTTACTTCAGCGTGTACCTCTAGATCTTCGCTCCACTCGCTTCCCTTTTAGGGTCGAACACACTTGTCTCCTCAAGTAACGCAGACTAGGCAATGCGCGACCTTACAACTATTTACAGATACATACAGTCAGGAGCATCATTTGTTCCTCTCAGTATAGTTGTTTCTACAACACGACCTTTCAACATTTATAGATACAGTCAGGAGCCTTGTTTGCGCCTCGCTGTATTGTTGTTTCTACACCAGATTCCAAATTCTGCAAGACAACCTGTGCACCATCAAAGGCCATGTCAGAAGATCACCTGCTGCTCCAGGAACTTGGTAACTTTGATTTATTACCTCCTCTGATTTGGTTGATGTACAACTACCTCAGCTCCATCATGTCTACAATTATGATACACATGGGCCCACCCATCTATATTTTACACCACCCTCGGCCTACCCGTCTAATACAACATCCCATACAACACCCTCAGCCCACCCGTCTAATACAATATTTTATAATACCCTCAGCCCATCCATCTAATTTAATATGTGTCTGGGCCCACCCGTGAATGTGATAACAAGTACCTACCCATCTATCTCATACACATCTACCCTAATACACCCATCTGCATAATATCCAACTACCTTGGCCCAACCATCTACCAAATATTCATGTACATCGGCCCACTCATCTACTCTATACATTCCCTGCATGGGCCCACCTGCCTCCATCGGGAATAATTTGCCTCCCAGCCCATCCATCATAGTCGAGGATAATTTTATCATGGGCCCATGGTCCACTGGCCCATATCATATGGGATATTATGCACGTCCATTCCCTCATATTATATGGAGATAGGTCACTGTAATATCTGTGCAATTTGCATTTGCCTGGCCATATTCAGTGGGGCTTCTTTGTGTTTTCACCACTTGCAATTCATAGGTGACAGTAGGAATATATTTGCTGCTATAGCATGGGCCCACCTGTAAATACAATGTGCTTCAATCCAGACATCTGTGAGTCCACTCCAATGCTTCGAAGATGTGACCATGGGGCCTACCCCTATTCATTGGGTATACAGCACCCACAGGCCCACACGAAGGCATCAACATACAATTATAAAGTGGGCCCATGGTGGGTTGGCCCATGTCATTTGGAAGAAATGTCAAGGTGGGCTGGACAGTAAGTAAGGAGATGTGTCACTGTATTATGTGGCAAAGTGGCATTTCATGCCTGCAACTTGGGGAGGGCTACCAAGGGCACCAGGAGGCGCATAATGAGTGCCAGTGGAGGGCGTAATGGCAACATGTGGTAAGGGACCTATAGTGGGAGGAGGCATCGTAGAGACTAATATCTCTGTGGCCTTGTAGAGATCTAATTCCCCAACATCCCAATCATCTTCCTAATATAGTGCGACTCATATCTCATCTCAGCGCACTTGGCACTCCATCAGCTGCTTGCACACACAAGCACTTCGGTTGTGCATCCTCAGTTTCATCGCTCATCCTCCATCTATCCATTCCATGTCTGTTCGGTGTAGAGACTCACATGTCTCAATGCTGAATATACAGCCCTTTACCCACATAATCCCCTATATGTTCCAGCTCTTATCCATAGGATCAGTCTTGCACACACTCACACATGCATCTTACTTGCACTCATGCCTCATGTGCAAAGTGTGCATGTTCATGTGCCTCACCCTAGGTCTTTGCAC
This sequence comes from Suillus fuscotomentosus, assembly GCF_016647785.1. Taxonomy (NCBI): domain Eukaryota; kingdom Fungi; phylum Basidiomycota; class Agaricomycetes; order Boletales; family Suillaceae; genus Suillus; species Suillus fuscotomentosus. The sequence continues at coordinate 29,815 of NW_024539824.1, read as the reverse complement.
TTCTGTCTGTCCGTCTATCCTACGTCCTTGCTGATTTACTAGTGCATTATTCTTATCAATCTCATTGAATTGACATATCCTTGGTTCGATTTCTGCACTTACATACAGAACACCTATCTTAGGCTTTAGAATATATTTAGTGTTGATATAGTTACTCAGTTCAGTACCACACTCGGATGCGCCACATAGTGTAATTCTTGGGTGCAATTCCCCTTCTTAAAAGGAGGGAGGGTTCTTTAGGACTAGTTTTTTTTACCTTTTCCCCTTATCTCAGTATACTGCAAAGTGTATAGTCCACCTAAGTGTTAGAAATCTGATTATACTTCTCTATTGACTATCACCCACACTTCCACTATTTCTTGAAGACTCTTTCCCTTATCGCTCAAAGCATGCCTCCACTTATGTGTGCACACCCCTCACACCTCTTACTCACGCATGCATCTTACATGCCATCGCGTGCGTTATCTTCTCATGCCTACTAGTGCCAGTTTAGTTGACAGAGTTTCCCTCCATTTTATTAGCGAGGAACTTCTCTCAGTAGCTGTCCTTTGGGTCAGTTGTATTCTTGTATCCAGGTCTTGGTGTAGAGTCCCCATGTTTTCACCTATAGTCAAGATTCCAAAGCACTGTATTCTCAGATGAAGACAAAATGGACCTGATAGACTATCTTGGCATCAATAAGAGGGAGGTTGTAAAATACCTGAACATGGATGAAAAGCTCAGATTGGTGTGGGTGCAGAGATATCTTCTTAACATTTGCTGTGCTAGTAGTATGTAAATATATTCAATGTCTTTGATGTCTCAATCTATGTTACACTGTATGAGCTGAACCAATCTTCACCAAGTGATCAGAGATAAAGAGAATCAGGATGATCAACAGTTGGTCCGCAGGCCCTTCAAACCAATCTTCACCAAGCAATCAGAGATATAGAGAATCAGAATGATCAACAGTCGGTCCGCAGGCACTTCTCTTCACTGGCAAGCAATCAGAGATATAGGGAATCAGGATGATCAACAGTCAGTCCGCAGGCCCTTTGATCTCAAAGTTGTGGAAGAGCTAATTGGCACAAAAAAGGTCAAGGGTCTCATATGTATTGGCTACATGCGCAACAGTCAGAATGATGGCAGGGCGACTGTAGATTAAGCTCATAAACCTGGTAACGGCTGTCCGCACTGAATGCACTCAGCACAGTAGTCCTCCCACATCGCCTGTGTGATAGCATCATGACGCTGATCTGCACGCCATCTCTTAACAGCATCAGCAGGTCCATCTCCAAGCTCCCCATGAGCCACTCCATCCTCTTCATTGTCCATAATGCGGTTGTTCTCATTGTATTCATCTTGATTGAGTATGTCGCAGTCAGGGTCATGCCTCTGAATAAAATTGTGCAGGGCACACAAAGCTGCTGGGACTTGTGCTTGAACATTCATGTTATACTCTAGCGGCAGTTTCAAAATTCACCATTGGTGCTTCATCACCCCAAAAATTTGTTCCACTACGTTGCACAGTCTTGCATGCCAGAGGTTGAATAACTCTTTGGGATTCTGAGGCCTTACAAAAAAACACACTGGTCAAGCAAAGCTACAAGAATGAAAACATTAGAACATACCTGAGGTTAGCCTGCTGCCATTCCTTGAGATGATAGCGCACACTGCAATATGGAACAAGTAGTTCATCACACGACCCAAAGCCAGCATCTGCAAGAAAATATTTTCCAGGGGGGATGCGCAATTCATTGGTGTGTACATCATTCCAGAGAGCCACGTCAGCGACAGAGCCATCCCACCCACAAAGTGAGTAAATGAAGAAGAAGTCAATGTCGCACATGAACAGACAGTTTTGAGATAAATACCCTTTGCGGTTCCGCATGAAAGGCTGGTCTTCGATTGTTGTGAACGTGCGGATGTGAGAGCCGTCAACAGCGCCAAGGCACTGATCAAAGAATCGAATGTGGGCATTGTTTAAGATCGTGGGAGAGATGGGAGTGTTGTGCTTAGGGAACTGGACCTGCGAGGAGTAAAACGGAGATGTCGACAAGAACATTAACATGCACTTGAAGTATCTAGGGACATAAGCTTGATCTCAGATGAATAATGATACAATACTAATCATCTACTTACCATGAGACCATATCAGACGAACATTGGAATCTTTCTCTGATGTGGTGAGTCGAGAGTCCTGTGATGCATGTATACAAAAATATGGCAAGCTGTTCCTCGACCAAGACTCCATTGCGCGACCTTATAAGCCCGTTGGCTTGTAACACCTGCAACAGATCATTGAAAACATTGAGGTTTACACTGAGATAATGCTTGATGCATTCAGGGTGACCAAGCATAAGCTCTAACACCCATGCTTCACCAGTTAAAGCTGATGTGTGATAGGGTATGCGCTCTAAGTCTAATTTCTGTCATATCTGCTGACTGACATTAAATACTTAAGTATACACAAGCACCTGCCATTGTACATTACTAGAAACTCTGTCTGTTTATCTTCCGGCTCATTAAGATTCACTTTGCTCCACCATCCGCATGCGCACCATCACACTTTGTCACTCAGTAGTGCTTCACATCGCTTGCACTTCGCTCATCATTGCGCACCTTACCAGGCTTGACTAAGTGCCCAGTTCAGTGTTTCCTTCCTTTTATATACTTAGAGGAACCTTCTCAGTAGCAATCCCCTTGGGCTGACATTAGCTCGCACACAGAGGACTGCTTGAGTACATCCCATACCACCCATTTACCTACACTACACATCCCTTATCTACAGTGTGTCATTAGCGCTAGTGAACAGTGTAGTGCTGAAATGTGTGGGAGAGGGTGAAGCACCAAAGGATGTGGAGAGACTCTGAGGATCTGATATATGCACTTGGGTCTTCCTACTGCTGTGAAGAATAGGATCTGATGTATGCACTTGGGTCTTCCCATCACTGTGAAGGATATAACTTATCATAGTTGTCAATGATACCAAGTGAAGGGTGGAGGTGTGACTTGCTGATAAAGATAAGGCATTGTTGGTCAGGTGGGATGTGTGTGGGACCTGGGTTAAAATAGATTTCCTGTAAGATAAGGGTGAATGTAAGCTACAACTTGACACACCGAAACACTTCTTAGCCACCTACCAAGTGGCACCCCGACAAGGACCCCAGAACAAAAACAGTCAACATCACACCCAATGGCACCAGCACCAGCACTGACCCCTCCCCTCCTCATAACTCCTTCCCTCTTATATAAATGTAAACTAGCTTTACTTTTAAGAACTCATACAAAAACAACACAAAAAGAGAAAACAAAAACAAAAACAAGATGCCAGCGAATGAAATAGATGATCCTGCCCCTCTGTGGATCAGCCCAAGGAACAAAGAAAACATGCTACTTAGACTGACCAATAGATCAATTCCAGAACTAATAAACAACCCAGTGACCCCATCAAAAGTAACAGATGCCAAAACAGCAAGAGCCGAACTAGTCAGCAAAGGGATGCTCATCTCAGCAGCAGGAGCCACCATAGAAGACCTAATAAACACACTATTCAAATTCACAATCAACACCCTAGGAGTAACACAGCTTCAAAGAGACATACTAAGAGCAATCACAATACTTCTAGGACAGGCTGACCATGAACAGAAAGTGAAGAAGATAGCGGAAACTACCTCCTTCCACATGGTCAGAGCCATCAAACAACTCAAAAGGCTGCTGACTCTCACAATGGAAAAATAAAGGCTCTTGACAGTTTTGTAAATGAGGCATGTGACTCACTCAATGGTGCTATGGCGAGACTGAAGAAAGCGATTGAAAACACATGCACAAATGTGGACAAGAATGTGACTGCTGAATGAGCAGCACAAAGTGGAGAGCAAGGGAGATCATATGTGAAAGTCACACAGGCAAGACTACCCAAACCTGACTCTAGTACCCTAGCACAAAGCGAAGCCTAGGCAAAACAAATCCTGGTAGACTGTAAATAAATGAGCGAAACTTCAGGTCTAAAGGACCTACCTATCTGAAGCAGAACTCATCAGAAGGGCAAACAAAGCCTTACAAGAGATGAAAGCGGAGAGGAGCAGATGTCCCACAAGAGGCTTTCTTCATGAGCATAAGGAAACTCCATCACAGGGAAGTCATCTTTGAAGTTGACAGTATTGATACCAAAGCCTGGATCTCATACCAGAGCAATAGCAAATCTTTCAGCAAAAACTTCAGGAACGAAACGATCATCAAAGACAGGACCTTCCAACTAATAGCAGAGTATGTCTTGACGACATTCAACCTGGACTCATCCACATCACTTGCAGAAACAGAGAAAAGCAACACACTCTGCCCTGGATTACTCACCAAAGCAAAATAGATCAAACCCCTTACGCACTGCAACCTGAACCAACAAACTGCCTTCTGCACCCTATCATGCAAGGACCATGAGAGCGCCAACCTCGCCATACGACTTGGACTCACAATTGAAGGTTGCAAGACCACAGTCCACAAGATATTGTCTGAAATGTCAACAACTTACTAGCGACCACATGGCCAGGACCTGTTGTCTAAACAAGACAAACAACCTCCTTGACAGTGTGATATGGATGGGGGACTTCAATTGTCACAATCCAATGTGGGATGATACTACTAACAACCATTTATTCACAGGACCCAACCTACAGCGCTCAGCCACCCTCATAAACCTCCTCGCAAAGTACAGCATGTGCATGGCCCTAGCAGGAGGCATAGCGACTCTAGAAGCCTTGAACACCAAAAACCGAACACGCCCAGATAATGTATTTTTCAGCATGGACCTACTGAACACCTTCATCAATTGCAATGTAGAGGAAGAACTTCGACCAGTGTCAGCAGACCACTTCCCTTCATCAGTATCCTTGACTTTACCCCAGAACAATCTGCCCCAAAGCCCCACTGTAATTACAGAGCCACCGATTGGGAAGAATTTCAAGAAGAACTCAAATAGCAACTCAATATCATCCCTCCACCAAATGAGATCCTAACGGTAGAGTAGTTTCACACTAGACTCCATCTCCTCCAAACTGCGATACTAACAGCCATAGAAAAGAAAGTCCTCCATGAGCAAGCCATCTCCACATGTCAAACCCTGGTGGTCCCCAGATCTTAATAGCACCAATTGTGCCCTGAAGAAGTTAGTGAGAAAAGCCAAAAAGAAACATCAGACACCTGATCACCTGATATATGAAGAACATTGCAGAGCCAGGAATGACTTCTCTGAGATGCAGAAGAAAATGAATGAGGAGCATTGGAAGGAATACCTGGAAAGTGTAGACAAAGGTAACATCTGGGATGTACATGACTTTCTAACTGACTCGCCAATGGACCACATGAGATCACATATTCTGTTAAGAACGTGCTCAAGGGTTGAATCCGAAGGGCTTGGCTTCAGCTTGTGTCCTGTGCCCCTTACCTGAGTACATGCCCCTAACTTCTGAAGGCTAGTGGATGATATCCAATGTGTGGGAATTCTGGCGGATGTTTGAGAACAAGTGATAAGACTAATGTGGATGATGTCTGAACTAGAAAGGAAACAGTGGAGGACTACCAGAGGTAGAGGCAGAGGTGACAAGTCTATAGGAGTTGATCCTAAGACTATTGGAGGATGACGAGAGGAGAAACTCAAGTCAGACGGAGGAGGGAATAAGCAGAGTCTAAGATAATATTCAAACTGAGGAAGTACAAAGAATCTACAGGGTTTATAGGACATAATGGAGAATCAGTTAGCGCAGTGCAAGGCTATATGAGGCTATGGACGGAGCATGTGGAAAGCCTAACACTAGTGTATTGGAACTTAATTAAATGAAGATGGAAATGAAGGAGGTATGGAAATTAAGTACAGCCGGTTTTAGGTATAACTGGATAACTATAAACAGGGGCTAACTGAGAAGGGACGTACAGAAGGGAAAAGATATGGAAGATAGAAGTGGGTCAGATCTGGAAGTCTGGAAATATTTGTGTGATAGGTCCAGGTCCGGGATGCAGGATATGACACATCCCGACCCTACAAGAGCGACCAAATGCACAGCCAGCAGAAGACAACACAGAGAAGAGCAAGCTCCTGTATAAGACTTTCTTCTGAGAACCCCCCACTAACAACTTTGTAGATCCAGGCTTCAAATACCCAGAACCCATATACGAATTCAACAATATCACTAACACACAAATCAACAGAGCAATCAAGAAACTCTTAGCATTCAAGGCACCAGGACCAAACAGCATCAGCAACTCTATATTTGTCAAGGTGAAAGAACTCTTGACACCACAGCTAGGTCCCATTTTCAGAGCGACCTTCACATTAAAAGTATACCCAGAGCATTGGAAGCAATGCGCAACAATAGTCCTATGCAAACCAGGCCGCTCTAACTATGCCCTCCCCAAATCATACAGACCGATCACACTCCTAGACACTATGGCCAAGATCCTGTCATTGTGTGTTACAGAGGACCTAGTATGGATAGCAGAAGAATACAACCTCCTCCTGACAACTCATTTTGGAGGAAGACCAGGGCATTCAATGGTTGACTCGCTACACCTCTTAACTAAGTTCATGATAAATGCATGGGCTCACTCCACTGACTGATATGTCTCTATGCTATTCCTAGACATCAAAGCTGCATTCCCCAGTGTAGTAGTGGAACATGCACTACACAATATGCGAAAATGGCGAATCCCACTTGAATACATTGAATGGTACCAAAGACGTCTGAAAAACCGCACCACAACTCTCAACTTTGATGACTACAAATCAGAAAAGTTCAATGTAGAGAATGGCATGGACCAAGGATGCCCTCTATCAGTCATTATTTTCATATTCTACAACACTGACCTACTTGACATAGTAGATGCAAATGAAGAAACCCTATCACTAGGGTTCATTGATGATATTTTGAGCTAATCCTAGTAATTAAAAGCAAGTATATACACTATGTTAAAGATATATGAACATGTTGTATTATTAATGCAAGGGCAGAGCCATAGGAAACATCAAAAACATCAAAAATGTGTTTTTATTCTTGTAGAAGAATCCTATAGATTTCCTGTAATACCTATATAATAGATATACTCTAAATATGCATAGGAATAGACCCCACACTCTCATTAAGGTCCAGTCCTCCAGGAAATTTTTTTCCAGAGGGTAAACCACTAGGAGAAGGTGGGCACACTACATCACAGGAACTTGTCCTATCTTCCTGAGCTCCTGATACATTGTTGCTACTGTTGAATAGATGCTGGAGACAATTTATTCAAGTCAATATAGCTAGAAACCAAAAAATGTGAACCTATTTTATGTTTTCCTATATAAATGCTGTATCTATTGATGTAGGGCACTTCAAGGGGTCAAATACATGGTGGAATATCTTCATATACACTGCTAAACATGTTCTGAATACCCTAGAGCACTCCACCATCAAAGGGACAAAAATGCAAAAACAGTTTGTATGTTATTCTATTTTAAAATAGCCCTGTAGGAGGAACTGAGATATCAATAGATCAAAAAGCAGTCTATTATGTTTTATTATATATATACTACCTAAACTACTACTTATCTACAAAGGGGGAATTATTGTGCTGTAGTGGTGAAGCAGGAATGTGCTGGGGAGGGTGTGGGAATATTTGGTATTGTGAAGGTGACCAAATTGAGCAATGTTTTGGGTGTTGTGGGAAAGTTCCCACACTCTAAAAATGCGAACCAAATTAAGTGCTATGAGGAAATTCCCACAGTAGGTAGCTGAAAATGTGAAAATCAATTCAGGTATTGTAAAGTTCCCACAGTAAGGGGCTGAAACTGCGAAATAGGCAAATGAGCCAACCAAGGAACCTGTCAAATGATTTGTGGCATGTACCATGAAATTAGGCCAAACCTTACAACCAGGGGTGCCCAAAGATGTTGTATGCAGTAGATGTATGGGGAGCAGGGCTAGTCAAGAAGGGGAAGAGGAAAAAGAACAAGGGCAGGAGAGTAAGAGGATTCACCTCGAAAATAGTGAGGGTATAGAGAATGGCCATGATCCTGATAACAGGAGGGATGCAAACGACAGTGACAGACATACTAGATATACACGCCAACCTCCTCCCATTCCAGCAGCTTCTATGGAAAGTCTGCTGCCACACTTCCATCCACTCTACACAGGACTGTGGAAGGCCATCCACCAATGCAAATGACACAGAACACCAGTGCACAAGCTACTCCATGAATTTGGCATAGACCCTAGAGCAATAGAAAAGGTGGATGCAGTCCGCCATAACCCACAATGGGAGCCAGACACAGTAATCGAGATTGCACTATCAAAGGAAGAGGCATCCCTAGCAGATGAAGCAGCAATGGTTCTAACAAGAGAGGGAAGAGACCTAAAGATCCTACACTTCCATCTAGGAACATCAACCAAGCACACAGTCTACAAAGCAGAGATAGTAGGAATGATCCTAGGGGCAGAGCTACTATGAAGAGAACTGGGCAACCATTTAGTGGTGATAAGAGTTGACAACCAAGCAGCAATCTTAGTGATGCAATCCTTCTTAACTAATTCCAGCCACTATCTCATGGACATGATCCACAAGACCCTAGAATGCATGCTAATCAAATGCAACGAGAACAACCTAACAATCAGATAGACACTGGGACACAGAGATAGAAGGGAACGAACTCGCAGACACAGAAGCGAAGAAAGCCGCAGGAGGACACTCTAGCGCACCTCCCCTACTCCTGAACTGCCTTCACAAGCACAGCTGTAACAAACCTACCACTGTGATGTCACTCCCACACAGCAAATTGGTGCTGAAACAACAGTACTACAACCAGCTGAAGAATGAAGGCGGAACCATAATGTTAGACTCACCACGCTACCTGCTACTCAAGAAGATTGATGATGGAACACCTTCAAACCGCTTTCAGAAACTTATCGCAGGTCTACCGCAAAACCAAGCCAGCCTCCTGATGCAGTTGAGAACCATGCCCCACTCAATAAACACCTTCACTACATCAGGAGCACAGATTCACCACTATTCCCAGCATGTGAAAGGAGAGAGGAAATGGTACACCACTTCTTGAGGGCCTGCCTCACATACCACTGACCTATACCAAACTGGTTTGGTGCATGGACTACTAGTACTCTCCCATGAGTCTTATACCCAGAATACCACTATGAAACCCTTTTCCTTTTATCTGAAGTTGGACTGAGGCTAAGGGAATATTTTTCACCTTTTTTTTATTTTTTAAGTTTATATGCAAGCAGCCTGAATATTTTAGTACATTTAGTTCTGCAATGAGTTTTGCTTAGTCAGCCATGGTGATGACTCAGACAAAATCCCATGCATGTTAGGTGACCGTGAAAAATATTTTCCACATATGTTGTCCTAGAAAGACATTAGTAAAACCTTAAATACTAGGCTCACATCATTTTCACCCATCAAACAAAGCAAAGAAAAGACAGACACACAAAGGATCCACATCATGTGACATTTTTACTCTCTTTCTGGACTTGTCATCAGGAGTTGGATAGCTCACATGACTAGCAACAAGCCAGGATGACTTAGCAAAATACCTAATAACTCATTATGACTCACTATGACTAGAAATAACTTTAAACTGACTCATTATGACTCTTGATGACTCTTGAATATACTAGTATCACAGCCACATTTATTGTGTATATAATGACCCCAGTTTTGAAATAATATGTAGCAGATAGTAAGTCGGTGTTTTTCATCTCATCTAACACTAAGTTGTGAGTAAGGTATGATAAGTGTCAGTACCAGTGTCAAGAACTGTTTCAAGACAGAGGAACATTCTCAAGAGACAGTAAATACTGCAAGCTCATCATACCAAATGATCAGCTGTGAGCTCACTGTGTGCAACAACTAGCAAGCAAGGTACAGCCACAGTTATATTCAAATTTCAAATTTCTTTTTCTTTTGTTTTACTTTCACTAACCTTTGGTGTTCTTCTTCCAAAAATATATTCCAGAATATTCATGTTGTCTCTACGTCCACCTAAGACTCAGAGTAGCTTAGTGGGGAGACTTTAGGAATTGATAGTGAAGTTTGACCTTACTCATCTGAGTAGTGATACTGAGCCAAGGTTTTCTTTGCCTGCTAGGCTTTAGCTGTTAAAGAGGGGACTTAGTAGTAAATTCAAGGATGTCCATTCCTGAGTCTGTTTGAATACTCAAAGTGAGTTCCTTGACAGCAGGTTCAATATTGAGCTAAGAGTTCTACAACAAAGCATTTAACCTTTGATTCTACCTGTTTTGTGCTGAGAGGGTTAATCATTGTAATTCTGCACCATTCTTTTTGGAGTATAGTTATACGAGGCACTGTTGTTAAAGGGGAACTTGAGAAAGAGTCCTATATATTCTTTTGGTCATTGCCATACTGTCAGGCTGACCATTGTATTTACTAATCTTACAGAAGTACCTTTAGCTGAACATACCTTGGGTAGTATACAACAAGCCACCTACAAATGACCACATTATCAGTCATTAGTATTTGTCTGAATCACTGACCATGGGAGTATCTGGTTTTATAGGTGTTTATCTATAGATCATCTATCTAAGAAGACACCGCATACAGCGGGATACCCTGCGAAGAGCAATCCCCAATCGAGCCTTTCACATCCAATGCCTGTTAAGCAAAGACAAATACATCTCAGACCTATTCAAGTACATTGCAGCAACCAGACAACTAGAACACATGTTTGGCAATATCACCAATGACAACTAAAAGGAACTAAGCCAACTTGTTCCCGGCGTACAGTCAGACCTGCATCATTTGTGCACACCTCTGAGATCCCAAACAGATACATACATACCCCCACCCCTGTTAGCCTTAGGTTGGCTTCTGATGCTCCAACACCTTAAACCCCAGTATGTGGTGCGAGCCAATGGTCTATAATTATACCAATGTTAGTATGCAAACCAGAATATAGTAGCACATAGTATGTACTGTTGACATCGGGCATTGCCCTCAGCAGACAATAAAATGGATCTTTTTTAAAAAGCTACAACTTGCAATAAGCACAAAAGTCACTTACTTTGGGTGGATGGCACCTGGAAACTTGAATTATGTCCTGCTCAGTGCTGCAGGTGAGCATCAAGGATGTGAAGTCAATGACAGCACAAACATGCTCAGTGTAAGACAGAACTTCAGAATTTTCCAAAATTTCAAACTCTGATGCAAAGTGTGTCACATGTGCATAAAATAGATAGGAGTTTTGATCCCCTTGACTCCTGCCCTACTGAAACTATGCCTTGTCCATCTGCATGCCAAGAACTTCTTGATATCATTGATCAGGCTACACTTTCATTGGCCAAGCTACAGTACCAGGATATCCTGGACAATTGGTCCAACCTTGAGAGCAATTCTGACTCTGACTATGAGGACTCACTTTCTAGCACTTTGGATGATGATGATACCATTAGTCTATCCTTTAGTTCCTCATCCCCCCCTCCCCCCTCTCTCCTATGATAGGGACATCCAATTTTTCCAGTGATGATTCTGTACTGCCTTACGACAGGCTCCAAGACATCATTGCTGCACTTTGTGATAAGGTTAAGAGGGCTTGTATACTTTATAAGTGTTAAGAATGTGCTCAAGGGTCAAATATAAAGGGCTTGGCTTCAGCTCATGCACTGCGCCCCTTACCCGAGTATGTGCTCCTAACTTCCAAAGGCTGGTGGACAATGTCTGGAGTCTGATGTCCGATGCATGGGAATTCCGGTGGACGTTTGGAAACAAGTGATAAGACTAATCTGGACGATGTCTGAACTAGAAAGGAAACAGCGGAGGACTACCAGAGGTAGAGGCAGAGGTAACAAGTCTATAGGAGTCGATCCTAAGACTATTGGAGGATGATGAGAGGAGAAACTTAAGTTGGACAGAGGAGGGAATGAGCAGAGTCTAAGATAATATTCAAACTGAGGAAGTACAAAGAATCTACAGGGTTTATATACTACTGAAGACATAACAAAGAATCAGTTAGCACAGTGCAAGGCTATGTGAGGCTATGGATGGAGCATATGGAACACCTTAAACTAGTCTATTGGAACTCAATTAAATGAAGACAGAAATGAAGAAGGGACAGAAATTAAGTATAGTCGGTTATAGGTATAACCAAATATCCAGAATAGGGGCTAACTGAGAAAGGACATAAAAAAGGGAAAAAAATATGGAAGATAGAAGTGGGTCAGATCTGGAAGTCTGGAGATGAATACATGAAACTCATGGATTGCAGGCTCCCGATCTTGTCCTGGACTAGGTCTATCTGCTCCTGGATATCTGACCTTGCCTTCTTTTTTGAGCTGCTCCTATTGTTCAGCAGCGAGGTCTCTGGGGTTGGAGAGATAAGGTAGTCCAATGACGGCATAGTATTGCATATTGTTAAAGAGGATGTAGACATGCTGCGGGCCATGTCTGACAGCCCTTTACATTGCGCCCCACAGCTTGATAGCTTGTGAGCACTGAATGCTGAATAACTGTTATATAAAGACATTGTGGGTTTGGTAGGAATTTTGGATGGTTGGAGGGTGGAGGGGTTAGGAGGAGGTGAGGGTGATGCATCGAAGTAGCATTTTGTCCCTGTGACCTGGGGAGGGCTATGAGGGCACCAGTATTGTTAAGCATGATTTTGTCATCATTGAGATAGTCTGGTGCATTTTCAAGGAGGCATTAAGCAGGCCACTTCCAGTGTCAGGAGTGAAATCATCTAGGATAGTAATATTGGAGAAATTGCGCAGTCCAGGAAGGTGTATTTGAGGGAGTGTGAAGGGGGAAGCAGGAGTCTAAACTTAAAGGAGTTGTGGGTCAATAGGGTGATCACTATAAAACTGAGGATCTGATATATGTGCTTGAGTCTGAGGAGGCACATCATACGTGCCAGCGGAGGGTAGACCTACAGTGAGAGGCACATCATGGGCACTGGTGGATGGTGTAGCACTGAAATGTGTGGGAGAGGATGAAGCACCAAAGGACATAGAGGGACCAGTCCTGCCACATGATTGAACCAGTAAGTAAAAAGCACCTATGTGATCAATGCCAGGCTTAGATGAATAAGTCCTTGCAGCCAACAACAGATTAGAGTGCCAGATTCCATTGAGGTCTGTGTACCATGGGAACCCTGAAAGAACTAAGTCTACAAACATAATAAACCGATTAAAATAAGCCAAGAACCAAATAAAACAAAGGATGCATCCAGCAGATTTTTTGTAGTCATCCCATCAAGTGGCATCACGCTGGCACCTGTATCACTAAATCTAGCCTTCATCTTCTTGTACTTTGTTCTGAGACTTGAGGGATTTCATTAGCACATGTATGAATAAGAAAATAAGAAGAAAACTCACTTGTTAATATGAGTGTTGATTGCATCACAGAATTTCTTCTGATTTTCCTGATATGTGTGACCATATTTGGGGTGATTGGTAAAGATGAGTTTAGTGATAACACTATTGATCTGGCCTTTGTCCGAGCCTGAGGGGCTGTCATTGACAGGGGACATCACCTTCTTCCCATTAGAATAGAAGACACCCTACAATCAGCAGGGTAAGACATTAGATAATTTACTAAGACATCTGTTAGGACAGTTTTGCTGTACCATTAGATAGTCAATCTTGGTCCAGATTTGGAGGAGACCTTGGATTAGTGGTATTCAAAGTTAGGTTAGAAGTTCATACAATAGAGCCAAATGCCAGCATGGCATACATTTCAAACTCCGCCCTGCCTCTAACCGCCGTCCTGCCTATCAGCCAGCCATCAACGCTGTTGTTGCTGTCGACCTTGCTGGTGTTATCTGATTCCCAATCACCCTTTATTTGTCACTTTTTCTGCTCTTAGGGAACCATTTAGAAGATGGCACATGCTGCTAGAGGTCGAGCCAAAGGAAATTGTAGTCAAACACAATCCAGACAAGCAAAGGGGAAAGCTCCTACAAGTACAGTTGCACCAGCAGATGAAGATGATGGCCCACAACCTGAGATCAGTCCTGCTCCCAACACCACGAAGAAGCTGGCTATCTATTGGGAGGGGGCTTACAGTGCTTGCACCTCGTGGCTCATCGCCTGGTGAAAAACTAATAATGATGCACGCATAAAACTCTTCTCTAATTCTGTGAAGGATGCCAAAGACCAGGGGAGAAAGAAGAAGCAGAGCGGTGTAGAGACTGATATCTCTGTGGGCTTGCAGGGATCTAAAATCCCGTTGTCTCTATCACTTCCCAATATAGTGCGACTCATATCTCACCCAGCGCGCTCAAGTGCTTAGTCGGCCGCTTGCGCGCGCCAGTGCTCCGGTCGCTCATTAGTTGCGCTGTCATGCATGGTATGTGATTCATACCATGTCAGATATCTGATATATAGAGAGTGATAAGGAAGATATGAGAGACTGTCTAGCCCTCTGTCACTGAGTTACTTCTTCATTTTTCCTTTGATTCATTGTCTTGTATTTTATTTCTCACTTTTCAGACTTATTTTTAACTTGTATTTGTATCAAGCATGTGACCTTCTGTTTATTTCTAATACAATCCTCCCACTTGACTCTTGTCTCAAACCATGTGAGATCACTAAGACTTAAAGTGTGGGCCAATATAAGTGCCTTGAGGTAACATCTAAGATATCATTATCTACTCTAAGTTGTATACTACCTTACAGGGGTTGACTATATAACTTTCGTTATTGTTATTCTACTCTAGGTTATATACTACCTTACAGGGGTTGACTATATAACCATTGAACAGCTCTCATTCTAAGCTTTACGTGTATTCATAAGACTCTTTCTTTCAACGGAAAGTGAGACACATATCTAAGGACAACAAAGTTGAAACAGACTTTCATAGGTTGAAACACGACCTACTAGGCTGAAACAAACCTAATGAATTATCCAGAACACAGAACATTCCACAACACTTCATATAAGACTACACAAGAAGAGGACAACAAACTAAATTCTCCCAAGAACTCACCACGTTACCTCCCATGAAGTAGAAAAGTCGGAGACCATGGACTTAAGGACTGGCAAGAAGTCTTCACCGTGTATAATTGTGTTGTCATTATACACAACTTTCATATAAGACCCTTAAGTAACAAGACAGCGCGTCAGCGCACGCATCCTCAGTTCCATCGCACATCCTCTGTCCATCCATTCCATGTCCGTTCAGTTCATCGGTGCATATTCCGACTCTATTTTCATTGATTCTGACATATCTCTGGCACTTATGGCCATATTTCGTATTTTTTCCGTTATGGACCCTTATGACATATTATCTTGTGTCCGCTTTGCTTCTCAGTTCGCTTTAGCACTTGACAGCGCTTAACATTACTTAGTATATATAGACGCGCATAAACTGTATAATGACTATCTTTTTCTGCTCACACATCGTTGGACTATAAGTCTAAGTTGCCCTCTAAATCTAAAGTATCTAAGTACAATACGAGCGCCGCCGCCGTACATTACTAGAAACTCTGCCCATTAGTATTCTGACTCATTAAGAGTTGCTGCGCTCCACCACCCGCATGCGCATCGCTTCCGTTATAAGTCACACGCCATTATCTATCGTCGGCCGCTATCACTCATTGGCACTTCATGTCGCTTTCGCTCGCTCATCGTCGCGTGCCTTACCAGGCTTGACCAAGTGCCTGGTTCAGTGTTTCCCTCCGTTTTATACACTTAGAGGAACCTTCTCAGTAGCAATCCCCTTGGGCCGACGAATATCTCGCTCACTGAGGACTACTTGAGTTATCTCATACCACCTATATTCACCCACTTCCCATTCCTCTTCTACAGCAGTACTCCAAAGGAAACATACTACTCGCAGCTTGCAAATGCTATATTTTCAAATGATGAGGATCCTGAAGTACGGCGCCTCTTCCAGACAAAGCCTGGTGCTTTGATTAAGCCTGTCCAGACTCGGTTTGGAATGTGAGTATCTCCGAAATCTTCTTGTGTCTGTTGCGAATTACGAATCTATACTGTTTCGTTACTGATCAGATGCTTCAGGCTCAAAAGAAAATACAATGAATTCAACAAGTCTCTCAAGCAGACAGGCGCCGGATTGACATACGATGAACTACAGAAGAACCCACAGACCAAGACACTCATCGGTAGGTTGTTCTCGTGCGCATCTCTCAATTGTACTTTTATTTATTTATCTCCTGCAGATTTGCAACTGAACAAATTCCCATGGTGGCTGGATCTTCACGGTTGGTGGAGGACAAATCCTGCCTACAACACTGTATTCTCAACCGCTGACCTTGGGCAAAACCATGAATCCGCTGCATTACAACACTTCCGTATGCCTGACTGTGAGGACACACAACTCCCTGCCAATGAAAATGAACCAAAAGAGGATGCTGATATCGAAGACGGGGAAATTATCGACATGGGTGACATTGACACAAATGTCGACGCCTGTCAAGAAGATATTAACCCCATTGACACCACTGATGCAAATGCTGCAGGACAAGTAGATGATGATATCGAGATGGAACAGTCAGATTGGTTCATCCATGTGCAACAAGCACCAACTTTCCCCGGCTCTTCATCATCAACCCTCGGTTTTTTTCATGGTTCTACCTCTACAGGCTCATACACTTCCTTGCCGCATCTTCGCCCATCCATCGCTCCGATCTCAACATGTTATTTTGACCAAGATGCAATATCACTCAATTCACCAGAGCCTCCACCTGATGACCAATCCGACAGCCAATATTCTTTTTTTTCAAGCTTCAAGGAACCAACTTCCAACCACAACACCACACCACATGACTCTGACTCTGATATTAGCGCCAGCAATGCAATGAATCGTTTGTGGGTTGATTCACGTAAAGTGAGTCCTTGTCGAGGACATCCGGGATCACAAATCATGAAGCTATCTGGAGGAACTACTCGTAGCACATCACCTCAATCACCTCAAGCTACCTTGTCCCGTCCTCCATCACGTAAACGCGCCAACAACAATCAAGCTTTGACTACTGCTGCTGCCGAGTGGCTCTCTGAAACAGCGCAGGTGCTGATCCAGCAAGTTGGCGAAAAGCGTGATGGTCGTGTCAAGCATGATTGTTATAAGCGGATGAAACTTGAGAGTGACATGTGGGCTAAGGAACTCAAAGTGCGCAACGCTCATGATGAACGAGAACACACTTTGCGTCTTGCTGAGCAAGACCACTTACACAAACGTGAGCTCATGGGTCACCAACTGGAGGATGCAAGGCTTGAGCTTGAGCTCGCCTGTGCACGTCGAGAAGAGGAGGCAAGGATTTGGCATATTGCAATGGAGCGGGGCTTGCCAGACCAAGTTTGAGTATCGTGTTGTCATCTTCATGCATTGCTTGTTGCATGTCCTCTTGGTTTGTTACTTCACACATTATCTTTGTTGCGTTTCTGTTGATAATTAGATGTTGTTCGAGTACTGCCAGTGTTTTAATACACAAATTTCGCCGCTATGTCTACTGGAGCATGAGAAGTAAATGTGCCATTAAAGCATTATGAAAGTCTTGTCCCGCTGTCCCAATATAAGTCTCATCACCCTGCCCCACCTCATCCTCGTCCTCATCCACATTCAGATCCATCCTCTGCCCAGTCAACTCCTCGTAAAAATCGTTACCGGTACTTGCGATGCCGAGAGTCTCCTCAATCTCAATAATCAAGTTGTGTAAAATCAGACAACAGCGGATCCACATGTTGGAGGAATCCAGTTCTTTCTTGCCTTGGATCGGAAACCGAAGCTCTCATAAACTCTAGAATCTGCCCTTGATTGAACCGAAAAAGTGTTCAGACCGAACACGGACCTACAAATATGTAAGTGATGTTTTAAACTTGAGCAGAATGACATCCCAAAGCCATTCATCTGCAAGAGAATGATATTCCAAAGCCATTCATCCACAGGAGAACAATATTCCAAAGCCGTTCATCCGCAAGAGAACAATATTCCAAAGCCATTCATCTGCAAGAGGGGGTACTTACCTTAGAAAGGTGATAGTTAAACATTTTTTGATCCCTCGTCAACGCCCCCCCAGGGGGTCGTTTGAATGGTGTGACACACCATACTTGCGAAGCATACACAGAATCAGCCCACAGCCACTGGTTCGCACTGAAAAAATCATCTGGGTTTTGTGCGACCCTCGTTCGTCCAAAAATGTTCGAGTTGTGAAGGCTACCAGGTACGCCAATCACATAGTCAACAATACAGAGATTGTGTGGGAGAATAACGACCTTTAGAAGGTGTAAGCTCATCTGATGAAATGAAAAAAATCAACATACCTGAGCGGTAAGAGAGTAGTTCAAATTTTTGTCAAAAAACCCTTCCCCATGTCACCCAGGCTTCTGAAATAGGTTGAAAGGAGTGCCATCAATGCAGAGGAAGCCACCGCGCCATTCCTGGCATGTCCTCCCCTCAACCCACTGTTGTGCCCTTTTCCGTTCCTCCTGATCTTCTCGGTCGAGCGGATCAAAATGGATCGCATTGCCGTGGTGCTTCAAAATTGCAATCATCACTCATTTGAAACAGTTGTACACGGTTCTGATGGACACTCCTGCCCATTCAGCCAAATCCTGCATTGTGGCAGCATTTCCATAATGGCCTATGCCATTGAGAAAAATTGCGAGTTGAATAGGAATAGGAAGCTGTGGGTTGTTTGAATTGTTGTAGAAGATTGCGTGTGGCTGGATATGTTCAATGAGTTTGTCAAAAACAGCAGGGGACACACGAAGCTTTCGCAAAAATTTATCGGGGGCATGCATACCCCATTCTGGCAGCAGGTGCAGTTGTGGGGCGCGGCTAAGTTTGGGTCTCACCTTAAGAACACGGCTGGTCTCTACTTTGTCAGCCAAAGCATGAACAGCATCTATAAACTCCGTAAAGGCTCGACCGGCCATTTGTGGCCCATCTGATGAGAGCTGGGAGGAGTAGGCACTTGTGATTGTGATACCCGACATCAGGGAGTCCAAAGATGCATCCGACGACATCGAACAAACTGACATGCTGATGGATCCACCACTATCATTCGAGGAGGTGCTGTAACTGTCATCTTCAGAATCTGATTCTTCCAAAAGCTCATCAAGTGCATATTGCACAAGCTCGATGTAGCAAGCTAATATAAGGTCATCGTGTGTAGTTTTGAGGGCTCGTAGTTGTTGTTTTCAAAGCGATGTGCGAGGCATAGCGGTGGGCTGATCTTATCAGTGTAGTATGATGATGCGTAAGCAAAACAGAGTTAAAATTCGGAGTTTCAATAGTGTTTTGCAACTTTCCAAACACTTGTCTTTTCTTTATTATTCTAACTTTGAATACCACTATTGTCTCTCAGAGGAAGGTGTAGAGAGTGCTGGAGGATCTATTGAGTGCACTCAAGCATCAGCTCGAAGTCTTGCAGAATGACATGCACATTGATGAGTAGGAGGCATGGTGTTTCAAAGTCTGCCCTGTGGAACTTACCTGACTTTGAATTGATGTGCATGAAGCCAAGTTTATTGAAGGCTTTAGCCAGGAGTTTAAATTGTTTAAGTGGGTTTTGAAAAGTTCCAAAAGTTGAATTGAGTACCATTATTGTAATGGACCATTTGCATTGCAATAAAATTGATTTCTTGGAATACTGACCTTCTCTTACAAGCCCTTTCTATTATCTTAGCTACACTGCTATCTTACCTTTTATTTGGTTTCTATTACCCTATGCTTATTAGTTGGTTGTATTGTATTGTATTTGTACTAATATTACTAATTGTTTATTGATATTCTTATGTTTCAGTCCTGTTATGTTATGTTTGTTAGTTCACTATTATATTGTATTAGTCTGTACTTGGTGGAATTCAAACACTTGTCTATATAGTTGTTAGTTGGTTGGTTATTTTAAGCTTATGGTATACTTAGGACTCACTGTGGCAAAACTGTTAGACTAAAGGGTCTTTGTATATATGGAACCCTAATTCTATATGACACATGATCTTGGCTACCTATATGGAGTATTAATAAGTCAAGTCTAAGTCTAATCAAATGTTATAACACTTAGACTTCATGTATATGAGTTCAAACTGAGGTGACATGAAATTTAAGAGTAACATTATGAAATGAAATCTACTAATAGTATCCTAACAAGCATGAGTACTATGTTGAACACTTTGAGCTGCAGGCTTCTTTGTCCTATTAGTCTTTTCTCTACCTTGAACTGGTTTCTGTCTCACATCTGCATCCTGCCCTATAACTGTGGTAGTAGCCACTGGACCTACCATAACATCCTGAATAGAAACTTTGAAAGTGGCACTGAGAGTGGAGGTAGTACTAAGAGAGGAAACAGTGCTGAGAGCAGGTGTGAGGTAAACTAGAAGCTGTGCCTCGATGATGTCAGACTGAAAGACAGTAGCACCCTGCACCATTGAAGATGAGGTAGATATATCTGACTCGCTCATATTGAGTGTATTCATGGTACAAATGACTTCACTGGAGAGATCTTCTTGGCTAGCTACAGAAGCAGAAGATTTTACAGAGCTGAAAATTTCTTGGTCAATGTTTTGCACAATGGTCTGGATGTGGCAGCTATCCTACTTCATGAGCAAGAGCTTCTTATAGTAAAAGAACAGGTCCTTGTAGTTGATATCAGAGGACTTTCCTAAGTCAGACTTCTGAAATTCTGTATTGGGTGATAGCAGAAAGATTGCCTGTGATAGTATTGACTAAGTGGGACCATTCAACATAATAGCATAGATGATGATGACTCATAATGACAGCTGCCCACATAATAGATCCTGGTGTGGTATGCTCAAAGTTCCACTTCTGGGGATTTGTCTTTGGTCCACCAGTTGTCCCTTGGTAAAGTGAAGTAACATCACATAGTGCAGCCTTCTGAATTTGTTTACAGATACATCAATATCACAATAGCACACTCATTGACTGAAAAAAATGTACCTTAGCCAAAAGTCCCCATTTCCAAAATACAGTGTTCAAGAATGCATCTTCTTGTATTCCAAGAAATAGAACCAGTGGAAAAGTTTTGTACTTCAGATTCATTGCTAACACGTCAAGCATGTTCTGTATTTCTGCAATGTTGGCTCTGTGGTAGTGGATATTGTTGAAGTATATTCCTAGAAGACCAAAGATATCACCTACAACACTATGTAGTTTATTGATCTCCAATGAGCAAGCCTTGGAGATGGGCTTCATTACCTGGTCATGAATATCAGTTCAAAAATTAGTATCAAAACACAGCTGTTGAATGGAGTTGGATTCGGAGGACATTACTTGCTGAGAAGTTTGGCATTGGGAAACATCTCAATAGTTATGTCATATTTATGAGTGTAATGTGTTATTGTTTGCTTGTGAGCCAGGAGTTCATTAGGTGCTCCTGCACAACATTTGAATTTCAGCTTCTCAGCAACAAGAACTTTGTTCTCCTTGTGAAGAGTGCAATTTTCCTTAACAATTTTCTGAACCTGGACCTGCAGTGTTTTAAGTGCATAGAGTAAGAGAAGAGTCAGATGGGTAATTTGAATTCAGTAGTCTAACATATGAAACTTACCTCCATGAGGTGTTAAGGTCGTAGGATCGTAGGATTGGATCCGAAGGACTTCAGCCTCAGCTCATATGCTATGCCCCTTTTCCAAGTACTGTCCCTTATTTCAAAGTACTAACAATAATGTGTCTGAAGGTCCGGACAGTATAGAAACTACAATACTGCGAGGCACGAACGAGGCTCCTGGCTGTATCTGTAAATGTTGTAGGGTCACGTGTTGCCTAGTCTGCTATACTTGTGACAACAAGTGCATTTGACCCTAAAGGAGAAGCAAGTACAGCAAGGATCTAGAAGTAGGCGCTGAAGCGAAGCACGAGAAAGAGCAGGTGCGTGCAAGGCACAAAGGCACGGGAATGCACGTGCGTGATGCGCGAAGCGCAGGAAAGTGCACGCAGGTATGCGGAAATGAGAGAGACTAAGCTTAAGTGATGATATAATGTAAGACAAGAGATGAGAGTGCAAAGTGTCAAGGAATAGATTTCTACTGCGACTTTCTAGGTAGTAAGTAGTAGGTAAAGTGAGAGGTGAAGTAAGGTAAGGTGAGGAGTGGTAAGGTGAGGTGTAGTAAGGTCATAGTATGTACTGCTGGCACTTATATGGTGCCTAAGCGCTGTCATGCGGAGCCGAAGTGCTACCGAAGTGCTACCGAGTAAGGTCTAGTATGTAAATATATATATAAGTAAGGGTCCATGATAAAAATAAAGGTGGAATGATATGCAAATAAGGGAAATGGAAATACACGCACTAGAGAGCTTGGTGGACAGTGGATGGATGCTTCTGGATGGCTGGTACTACAGGACATATATACAGGCTTATATACTAAGAGGATAACGAAACAATAAGTAAGCAAAGGTCCGAGGCTATGTATGAAGCATGTGCAAAGGTTATCAAATGTGAGTTGGAAATGAAGCATAGGTTAATGGATCAGTAATCATACCGGTAATAAGTATAACCGAAACACTGGGAAGAGGAAATACTGAATAGGCTGTGTTTAATATTAAATGAACAGAAAATGAAATAGGAAGCTTATCGGATATCAGATCAGAAGCAGATCTATGCATCGGACCGGACCAGATCTCAGGGTCTAAAGTCCAGAAGAGAAGTGTGAATATATGGGATATGACATGAGGTCTCCTTTCAAGGCATTTGGCCCTGGAATTGTGACAGATTTAATGATGAGCTCTGCATCCTATTCATCATCTGAGTTAGATGTGTTTTGAGAGAAATGAAACATAATGCTAAATGGATGTCAGGAGACAAGAAAATAATCAGCATGATAGTGCAGTATAGAAGGTAAAATACTTTGTGCATGCTGCAGCTGAAGTTGTAGCAATGTATCAGTGTGAAGAAAATGTGCAACTATTATGTATTACTAAGGGCAATGATATCCTGAACCTGACCTTACAATGTATGAAATCAGCACTATGAAGTAATAATAATCAGCATGTAATGTTTAAATTATATGCTGGTATCTTATGTTTCATAGGCCCCTAGTTCAACACTTAGATCCCAGTTGATGGGTATCTAGTATGAGAATAGGATAGCCTGCTATAATGCTCAGAATAGGGTAGGTAAAACCATTGTTTGGGTGGGCTCACCTAAAGCAGTAGATCTGCAGATGCTACAGCCATGCAATAGCATGCAAGATTGCCTTGAGCCTTGAGCCAGCTAGATTGGAACAAATGCAGAGTTAGCTTCTTAAGAAGGCTGGTATAGAAGGTGTTTAAGAGCAAGAGGTGAGAAAAATGAGGCATGGCTCAAGGCCTCCAGCAGTTTGTGGAAGGCATGTGTCCAGAGGTAATGATGATATTGCACTTGCTTGGCATTATCTAGAGCAAAGCCAGAATACTCAATGCAAGGAAGATCATTTTTATTAGATCTTGGCAAGTCTGTGCACATTCCATCAATATTATAATAAAAACTGGAGAACTACTTACTGTTTATGGTCTGAGATTAGATTTGTCCATTTTTGCTGCTGGAGGTGAGTCTTTGTTGCTAACTTCATGTTCTTGTCCTTGGAGAACAATATGACTCTAAGCTGAATGGCAAACACATTACTGCTTGCATCCTTGCAATGCTTGCTATTAAATAATATGGACAATGCAGATAAAAGAGTGGAACTCAATGTCAATGAATGAGTATATGAGAAAGTCAAGGACATAGGGTTAAAAGTACAATACTATCCTCCACACCCACTATCATTCTATCTCTGCCCTGCTCATAGTGAATGATAATATGTGCGTCTGTATTCACTTGGAGAGGTGTAGGTCCTAGGACTATATCTGAGACTATATCTATAGCACAGCATGGACAGTGAATGAGAGTCATTGATTGTGAAGGCTGGTGTACATAGGGTGTTAAAGTAGGAGAGCTGCACTATCATTAGTGTCTGACATATTGATAATAGTCAATAACATGTATTATAAATTAAGAGATCTCTAGTGGGAGTGAAAGAATTAGTCAGATGAGGTTCAAACAAAGAGCCTGAGGTGTCCATCATGCAGGCCAATAAGACATATGATTATTATTAAGGCAAATAGTTGTATTACATGTATTCAGTATAGAAACAACTATTCAGATGATGGTATACTGAACTATGTGTTGGGTCTGCTTGCCTAAGCTGCTATGCTTGTAGTGACAAGTGCATTCAACCCTAAAGGGGAAGCAAGTGCAGCAGAGATCTAGAGATTGGTGTGAAGGGTGTTGCATGTTGGCCGACATAAAGCGCGAGCACAAGAACGAAGCACTTAGGGTGGCCGATGTGCAAGAAGGTAGAATGCACAGGAAGGTAGTACACACTTGGCACTTGGCACAAGAGAGTTTTGCTTCACATAGGAAATGATTGGAAAGGTATTAGCATAAGTTGTGCATCAAACTGTACTTTGAGACAGGTCGCATATATAGCTTCTGCAAGGCCACAGAGATATCAGTCTCTACATCGGGCATCTTAGACTTACTAATACAGCCAGTGGATCAAACACACACAAGGTGCCCTGCCTCCAGATGTATCATCTTTATGCAAAGAAACATGTCAGTATCTGCAGTATCAACTACAAGATAATCAAGAGGTTCATCTAATACCAGCAGGGCCTCATGTATGAACAATCTAACAAAAAAAACTGTGCCTGCACTTGTGGTCTTGCCTGAACTCTGAAAAGATTAAGATTCTTGTCCTCTCAAGTGCACAAACCAGTGGGAACATGAAAGAGGTGAATAAGAGCTAGAGAAAACTTGCAATTCCCACCCAGATATTTGAAACAGAAGATCAGCCAGCCAAGAATGACTTTGTTTTCTGTCAGCCCAATAAAGATGTAGTCAAAGTGTAGGGAACCAAAGAAAAGAGGGCTGCAATGAAGATAGTCTGTATGCTGATGCCAATTGACTATGGATTCATAGTTAATGTGAATAAAGCAATACTCTGTGATCTCTGTGTATGTCAGCATAGCAAAAAATGAACTAAGATTAACATACCTCATTAGTTCCTCAGAGATGAATATTATTTGCCTTCAGGCAGTGATATGCTCAATGAGGGTAAAAGAACAATCAGAAAATCATTGAGCTTGACACAAAAATTACTGAAGGCCTAGTTGTCCTGATGAGCCATCTCAATCACATCAAAGGTCAGTAAGTATTGCTTTGATCCAAGTTTCACATGAAAAAGTGGCTTGTTGAGATTGGGCAATTAATGACACTGGTAAGGGAGTCTTCTTCCTCTAATTGGTGTTAATGATCATTGAATTCAAATAAGCAGTAATGTATATGATCTGCAACTACCTGCTATATATTAATACAGAGGATCTGTCAAAGCTGAATCATGCTATTAGTTATAGTAGATAGTTTTCTTAAAATCAAAATGCACCTGTTCTGTTATGTTATGAAAGTTCATGCACAGCAAATATGAGTCCTTTAATGAGCTATGTATCTTCTTATTTGGCTTAGTGTTGTAATTTTGTATTGCTCCTTTTGCCTTAATATTGTCAAAGATATGTAAGTCTATGTATAACTTCAGAAAATTCCAGTTCTTGTTGCTCTCAACTGTTTTGTTAATATATCGCTAATAGTGATTAGTCATTTATTGGTAACATTAAATAGCATATGAGACATACCTGCAGAAGAGCTGAAAATGCACAGTTGGCTACTGCTAATAGTTTCTGTAGTGTGAATTTTGAGTAAGGTGTACATATCAAAGTCATACGCAATGAAGGAGCAAGTAACTAAGAGCATAGTCTGTCTCTGTCAATATATTGTGGATCACATATATTATCATCTAGTAGTAATTTGTTAGACTTGAGGTAGCACAAAAAATTTAAACAACAAACCTTTTGAAATATCTTTATGCATAGAGTTGTCTGTAAACAAAATATTCATGACTTGGTTCAGATGTTTCTGGTCTCACCAGCAGAGAAATGCTTGATAGCTGTGTTAATCCATGTCAATCCAAGTCAAAATAAGTCATTAGAGAAAAAGACCTTACTCCTTGTCTACTTGAGATACCTTCTCTCATCTGAGACCACCAATATACTTCTGAAGCTCAATCCATAAGTGATTGAACCATAGACTACCAGAGTGAAAGTGTAATTTGTCCTAAGACAATGTATGATGTATGTCTGTAGAGGACACTGTCCAAAATAAATTCTAAGACAATATTAAGACAACATAGCAGGAGAGTGAAGATAAGCTCACTGAGACATCATGAAGTTTATATTCTTTTAGTACCTCCTCCCTCTCTTCTGTGGTCTCCATTTCTTGTACAGCTGCTAGGATATCCTATAAGTCATGAGATGTGCAATATGGATAACAGTGCAAAATATCAGAAAGTTAATCATGGGGAGTGAGACAGATTGGACATGGCCACAGGACTCTAACACCATGAGTCAGTGTCATTGTTGACCTTGAAACAGAGTGAGTTAGTAAGACATCAATCCAAAAGTTTGAAGCTCACTATTCCTTGAAATCTGAAAATAAAATGAGTATTAAGGGAAAACACCAGCACTAGATGTTATCTAAACACTCCAACTATTGACTAGTTTTCGATTTGACAGCTGGCAAAGACAGTATCCTTTCAAAGGACTTGTGCCATATTGTATGTAGCCTTGAAGTTAGCTTATGCTAGTGTAGATGAGGAATGTAAAGGGTAGGTAAATGTGTGGTATGAGATCAACTCAAGTAGTCCTCTGTGTACGAGCTAATGTTGGCCCAAGGGGATTGCTATTGAGAAGGTTCCTCTAAGTATATAAATGGAGGAAAAACACTGAACCGGGTGCCTAGTCAAGCCTGGTAAGGTGTATGATGATGAGTGAAGTGCAAAAGAGTGAGAGCACTGTGAAGCGCTATTGAACGATGCAGGCCAATGGCACATGCTGAGCAAATGTGACACGCACATGCGGGTGGTGAAGTGAAGCGACTCTTTTACAAGTTGAAGGATAGACAAACAGAGGTTCTAGTAGAATATAATAGTGAGTGCTCATGTATAATTGAGACACTTAGCATTGCTGTCTTGTCACTTAAGGGTCTTATATAAAAGTTGTGTATAATGACAACACAATTATACACGGTGAAGACTTCTTGCCAGTCCTTAAGTCCATGATCTCTGACTTTTCTACTTCGTGGGAGGTAATGTGGTGAGTTCTTGGGAGAATTTAGTTTGTTGTCCTCTTCTTTTGTAGTCTTATATGAAGTGTTGTGGAATGTTCTGTGTTCTGGATAATTCATTAGGTTTGTTTCAGCCTAGTAGGTCGTGTTTCAACCTATGAAAGTCTGTTTCAACTTTGTTGTCCTTAGATATGTGTCTCACTTTCCGTTGAAAGAAAGAGTCTTATGAATACATGTAAAGCTTAGAGTGAGAGCTGTTCAATGGTTATATAGTCAACTCCTGTAAGGCAGTATATAACCTAGAGTAAGAAAACAATAATGAAAGTTATATAGTCAACCCCTGTAAGGTAGTATATAATTTTAGAGTAGATGATGATATCTTAGATGTTACCTCAAGGCACTTATATTGGCCCACACTTTAAGTCTTAGTGATCTCACATGGTTTGAGACAAGAGTCAAGTGGGAGGATTGTATTTCATGGGTGAAAATAAGGTCCTTTTATACCTTTTGGGAACCCCCTTACTAAGCATGATTAATCAGATGGATTGGTAAGAATGTGGCTTACAAACCAGGTGATGAATCAGCTTATTACTAAGTACATTACAAATACAGTGTAATCTTACAAAGAAATTACAAACCATAACAAAGCATGACCAATCATGACTAAACATGTTGAGTCAGCTTAAATAATGTTACAAACCAGAATATTTCCCAGTTACATGATGTGATGACAAATAAAATCTGGTGGCTGAAAGAAGCCAAATAAAAATAAACAGTCAGAAATAAATAGATACAAAACTTGGTGGCTGAAAGAAGCCAAATAAAAATAAATAATGAAAAATAAGCAGAAGGTCACATGCTTGATACAAATACAAGGTAAAATAAGCCTGAAAAGTGAGAAATAAAATACAAGACAATGAAATAAAGGAAAAATAGAGAGGTAACTCAGTGACAGAGGGCCAGACAGTCTCTCGTATCTTCCTTATCTCTCTCTATATATATCTGACATGGTATAAATCATATACCATGCATGACATTGGTCAGTAGATATGACAGAGACTTAGACTTAGAGTTTGACAGTGTGTGGGAAGAAAGATGGTCATTATACAGTGAGGCAGGAGTATATATATTCCATCTATTTAGCATTAAGTGCTATCAAATGCTAAAGTGAACTGGGAAGTGAAGCGAGTACATGATAACATGTAATATAAGGGTCCATGACAAAACATATGGAATATGTGCACAAGCACCGGAGATATGTCAGAATACACAGAATTATGATAGGCCGATGAACCAAACAGACATGGAATGGATGGACAGAGGACGAGTGACAGAACCGAGGATGCGTGTCTGAAGCGCTTGTGCATGCTAGCAGCCGACAGAGCGCCAAGTGCGCTGGGATAAGATATGAGTTGCACTATACTAGGAAGGTGATTGGAACATTGGGGATTTAGATCTCTATGAGACAACAGAGATATCAGTCTCCACACCCACTTGCCAGCATCTTGTTTGTCTTCCTTGACCTATATGAATAAAATAAGTATGAAGCAATGCACATGACATACAATATATCATACCACAGGAAGCCACCCAATGATGTGTAACCACCATCCATTCCTTGATTATCACGAATGTAGGTGGGTAAGTTTGCTAATCATACAACAACAGGATAACCTTTTGCAGTACAAAAACTGGATAGTTTTGTCTTGTTAGCATACAATACAGTGGCTCAAAAAAGTGTCTCAATGTTTGTAACTTTCATGTAATTGCTTTATTATGAGCCAGGGTGTGGGAATATGACTAAACTGTAGGGAGGTGTCATAAAGCTATACTTCTTAGCCTTATTGAAGTTCCCTATAGCGTGGGAAGATGATGTCATCATGTGCATATATGGCTATTTTAATTTGGTGACTCATTGAGACACTTTTTTGACTTTCAGTTTGATCAACACAATCTCTATAATTATGATACTTCATGTGACCTCCTGTTGCTCTAATCACTTCTGCCACTCTTCTAGACATGCTATCTATTAATTTTGAGTATTTCTTCTTAGCACTCCTTTCTCACTCTGCTGCAACTCTGTTCTACAGCTGAAATAGCCCCTATGATGAATTTTGATAGGCTGCAAGCAATTTCTTGAATATTTTTCAGAGATATTCAATAGGGCTGATGTATAGGGACTATGCTAGACATGATAGAACATTTATATCATGGTCTTTGAGCTGCTAGTGACTAACTTGAAGCTTACCTCACATGAATAAAGATCTCACATTTACCATATTCTGACTGGGCAGGCTGCTAATGCTACTCAGGTCACCTAATCACTCAATTCCATCATATCCAGCTCTGTCTCCACTCAAACCATCAATAATACTTGCAAGGCAACAAATATAAAGCTACAATCAAGAAGAAGAGGACTCTCCTATCCCTAGCCTATAGAAAGAGGAAGTAAACTTTAGCTTTAAAGCACCAGTACTAGACTGAAAGAGGACTGGAAGAGGACTATATTATAAGATCAGACCAAGATAAATATGATGAGGTTAGATGGCCGGGAATACATCTGTAAAAAGACAGGTGACTACTAAAAGAAAAAGAATCGTATAAACTCTTAAGTGTAGAGTAACAAACGTAGAGGTATAGGATTGCATGAGATGTAATAGAGTGTATATTCTCTGTGAAGTGAAGTAAAGGACTAATACCAAGTGGTACATCTCTATTTTAGATGA
>NW_024539823.1:0-40752 GCF_016647785.1 Suillus fuscotomentosus | reverse complement strand
TGGAGAAATATCAGTGATCGGATCATATAATTGGAGGGTACTGACTTATCCATCGGAATCAGCCTCGATGGGTCGATAGAAGGGCGTCTGGATTGACCAGACGAATATCCTGATCCACGCCTATCGGGAGGCCTTCGTTCTGAGCCTCGACGAGAGGCAGGCTGTTTTGTGGAGGTCATCTCAAGGGTTGACGAAAGTCTGCGTGTGGAGGCCATCCTGTCGATTTCGAGATAACGACGGGGGAATCGGAATGGAGTAAGTATTGGAAAGCTGCACTCTTTATAGCAGTGTGGAGAAGATAGGACCAATTAGTAATATGTGCGCAGACGCACTCAAGGAACAATTGCAACGAGACGGACATCACTACGGCACACACGCCGGCAGCGCTGTTGCTTATTCGCACCCTGTCACCGGTACCCGGTGTGTGCACGACCGTGGTCCCGTTGTAAACTCGGACCATAAAGCGTGGTGTCATGCATGCACGCTTCGTGTACCTCATCGGATGTAAATCGGATAGTATGTCTAAATAATGCTTATGACAACGACAGAGTAAGGAGAGCAACGATGTGGGAAGGAGTGAGGGGTATCAAGGGGTTAAACTGAGTATTAGAGTCCATTTAAAGCTGATCTTGACAGCATATGCGGAATGAATGAAAGAGAAACGAATTCTATGACCTGTTGGATTGTGCCGTATTGTTCTGTTGTTGCTTCGGAAATCTGCTAGCTAACTCTTGACGTTTGCGTTCAGCAGCTTCTAAGCGAGCAGTCATGGCTCTAAGCTCTTCTTTCAACTTCTCATTCTCCTGAGTTAGCTTCATCACGTTACTAGCTCGCTTCTGGACTTTCTCGGCCCTGTGAGGTTACCGTGACTGACCGTCCCTGCATTGGGCAATCGAGGATATGATCCGACTCACTGTGGTTCTGAAAATTTTGAAAAACCCATGATCGTGTCAAAGGAAAAAGTGAGATCAAGTTCCGCTGGTGGAATCTCTGGGAGAGCAGGAGAAGGACTCGGAGTTTCTGAACGAAGTCTGTGCCGTTGAGACGGTGGCTCTAGGCGATTAATTGAAAGGCTAACGATTCAAATGAGCGAATATATGTACTCGCATATGCTCTCTTTATCGCACCTAGAAGTGTTTACTGAATCCATGCTGAAGAGAGAAATGTCAAACCAACATGATCATCATCAGCCACAACCCTCAAAACCCATGACTATCCAACATCGGTATATAGTTCTCACGTATGTTTTCAAAAAGGAAATATATTTCCATGACTAATTGTCATTCGGAGTTATTAATTACAAGTGGGTGAATGACATTAGCGTTTAGCTTCAGCTCCCTCTTTCCTTTGACCCATTTACTTCCTTCTCTTCGCTGGCGCTGTCGTTGACGACGACTACATGCCAAATTTGATGTCAACCGTCATTGACGGTCACGACGTGCTGGCGGCTAATGACCATATTCTAGGTCACCATGACTCTCACACAAATGACGCCGACATTCACGACCTCAGCATTCCGTCTACTCACTTTCACAACTCTATTGGCGGCACCGTCCCTGTATCTATTAATGGATCCCACAATGTGTATTATAACTCTTACACCGATACGTCCTTCCAGGACATCGGTCCATATCCCTACCCCTTGCAGCAAGGTCATGTGCCGGATGCTCAACTCGACCTCCAATATATCCTGTCCTCGGATATGTCACATCCACACTCCAATGATTTTATACATGATCATCCCCAGTTGCAAACAAAGCACTTCCAACAATCGCAGAATCTTTCTTCCTTAGGTCCTCCTTCTGACCCTGAGTCACAACCTCAGTCCTCTCCCTCAATTTCATCTTCAGCTAGCTTTGCACACGCCCTCCACGATTTGTCACGTTCTCCAGATAATGCTCCAACTCCATACACTCCATCATCACCCCTAAAAGTTGCCAGATACGCTCACGCAATGCTACCGCCCATTGTCCATTCAAGTCCCTCTAATGCTAGAAAGGATGAAACTGATGTGCGTTCTAGTATATTCTGATGTGCCTATCATCTGATGGTTTCCTTAAGAGTCGTTCCGTCAACAAACGCCTAAACTCCGGCGCGGCATCACAGGTCGACCCCTATGCGTCCGCGTTTTTGCGCGACCAGCTAGGGGAACCAAAATGGAACACGTTTTATGCACGGTTATTCGAACGTAGACTCGGTCCTATCAAGTCTAAGATGCGAGTCAAAACCAAAGGCACCGGAGGCGGTGGACTTAGTACTTCTAGTCCTGGCGCCACAGCAATTGATTTTCTCATCAAAGTCGAAGTCGTCAAAGAAGTGCTGCGCACCTACGTCCCGTGAG
Organism: Suillus fuscotomentosus; assembly: GCF_016647785.1. NCBI lineage: Eukaryota > Fungi > Basidiomycota > Agaricomycetes > Boletales > Suillaceae > Suillus > Suillus fuscotomentosus. The sequence continues at coordinate 38,411 of NW_024539823.1, read as the reverse complement.
TTTCGCCGTCATCTCATTGGTGAATTAATTAAAATTAAATGTTTCGCCTTGCTGTGCTCTTTTATCAGACATCCGTACAATCCGCTCAAGTCCCTAGCACATATATTTCCGGGCTCTCCGTCAGGATCTGTTACCCTGACCCGCTCCACCATCCTAGTTCTATCTGGTTGGTCCAACACACAGTTTTCGTATTGGGCTCGTCGCTCTGAAGGTATCTCTGTCCTAAGAGATCACGACGAGCGTCTGCAATCAGTTGCAATCGCCCTGGAAAAGCGCTTGAGGCAAGGCGGGGTGCTCCAAGACTTACCTGATGACGACGCCTTTAGTTCCCTTACCTATGGCCACGTGGCGGAGTCATCACCAAACGTCACCGGCAAAGGTCTTGACATCATCATTGAGGAGGTAAAGAAACGTACTGGACTTAGTCCATTCCTTCGTGGGAAACATTCTTCCCTTGATCCGTTTGGCTCTACCAACGGGGACAAAGATACAGGACCAGGCCCTCCGTCTGGCCCCCCTTCAGGACCTGTGTACATGCCAACCTTCCAGGCAATGGAGTATTCTCATTCTCCTCCGGTATCTACGGAACCTCCTCGCCGGCCCAAGAAAAAGAGGCGGACGAGCGCTACTGGGTCAATATCTTCGCATGCCGGTTCCAGCGTAACTCATGCAGAGCTGGTAGCTAGCTCAGGTCAGTTGGGATACGCGATGGAGTCGGGTGTTAAATCCGATATAGCGAATGCGATGTCACCTGATGTGGCGTCGCCGGCTTCGCTCTCGGTATCACGTCCGTTGCCTCGGTCTCTTGGCGTCATAGATGATGCTATTGGTGCCTATCAGCTCCAGACCAACATGATGGATGACCCTGCGGAGACCACCGACAGGGAGTACTTTCCTGTATCGGATTCTCGTTCTGACTTTGATGAATTACGACACAAGCGGCCGTTCTCGTATTCTGACCTTTCCATGGAGACGCGACAGAGGCTCAGCGTCTAGATGATTTGACAAGCTTTATGCCACGATGTGCATTCCGTTTCCAGCCTTTCGGTTTTATGAAGTTCACGTGCCTCTGAGGACTTTTCCACTGCATGCATACTAGCCTTCTGCATGCATATTGCTTCGCTTCTCGCTTCGCTTTCTCGATGCTCATCGATCATATGCCCATTCACTTTACCTGATCAGTCTACCCCCGCTCTCTAATTTTTGTACCACTATCAGGAATCATATTCAGAAAACTTATCAATCACCACCCTAGCTACGTACGATACGGATCATATTCTCATTGCAGTACTTTTTTGTGGCTTGTCCACTCGTAGTTTCCCATGTAGTTCTAGAGCATCTTTCGCCCGAAAACCCCAGTTGTAATAACTCACACACAAACACGTTTCCTTGCTTATTACCATTTCGGTGTTAACGTTCACCAATTACCGTGACCATGTGTGATGTTGAACATCGGCCATATCATAACGACTTTGACGGCCGCATTCTTTGTCGTTGCAAGCTATGTGATCTTCTTCAACACGTTTCTACCGCTCTCTGGTATTCATGTACGTTCTTGGTTAAGATGTCGTCGTGGCACATATATGAATTGTCGACCTGGTAGGCCCTTGACGTCCTCGCACAAGACACCCATTACAAGTACCTTGCCTTATTCATCATTCCCATGGGCGCATACTTTGTGATTGCAAACTGGGTAGGCTGGCAGTACTACCAGAATTCTTGATTGTGAGTGCGGCTGCTATTTGCCTCCACCTTCCCTGAACTCGGTTTCGATGTGACCGCCAGCATATTCAGAGATAAGGCAGAGTTATAATTACAGCACACACAACGCACGGCACCAGATATTCGAGCATAAACTTTTGATACAAGTATTACAAAGTCTAGCCTGCGATGGCGTACTACATGTGCATAAATGGGTATCCAAACGTGGTGCATATCGAGGAAATTGCATGAAATTGAATAAGTTATAAGTAAAAGGACAACATCGGTATGCCATCATCATGGAGGTTCAGATGTTCGTGACTTTTCCGTTGGGGGTTTTGGCCTCTTCTGCACTTGTCTCAGCTCTTGCCAGAGTCGACTGCGCTCGGGCTCTTCCCTAGGTGTGGAAGTGTAATTTGACCTAGTGGGACTAACTTCCCTAACACGAGAGCTTCTGGACATTGCAGGGCTGATGGCCCGTCTCACCGTGAACCTGGGTCGTACAGGTGAGGGCGGTGCCTGGGATGGTGGTATGGAAGTTTTGTTCGATCTCGTCGGACTGGGATCACGGAGTCCCCGACTTGAGGGCTTGGCACTCTGGCGGCCAATAGGTTCGGGACGAGTTTGGTTTGTAAGAAGACGTGCAATGCTAGGTCTGCTAACCAAAACAGAAGACCGAGTAGGGCGGCTCGGACCCACTTCCGAGCCTTCCGTTTCGCTCTCTACACGGGTATTTTGACGAGGAAATGGGCTGCGACTCGTGCGTGCCGGGGGCTTGGGCGTCGGGTTGGCTCGCCCGGGACTAACGGACGGTAAACGAAGATAGCGAGCACGGCTATTTGAAGGCATTGAACAAAACTGCGCAGTCATGTAGAGGAAAGAACTCACGCTATTTCCTTCAAGTGAGTTTTCGTTTTGTAGGCTTGGTGCCACTTTTCGAATACTCGATCTGGATTACGAAAGTTATTCACTGTATATGATCGTCATATAAATAAAATCTCACTGAGGACGGCATCATTATGAGTCTCTCGTGCTCTTTTAGACAGAAGTGCCTGCGGCATAGCAGCTCTCCAGATAGCCCAATACCTCATCTTGGTTCGTGAGGCTTGGAAGCGGATGGCTGGGAGAGACTGAAAGGTGTTAACATATGTGTTATTGTTAGAATGAAAGAAAAAACATACCCGAGTCTTCGAATGCCAAATACCAAACGTACGGAAGAGAAGATTCTTTTGATTCTGAAGGGCTATCTGGCGTAGCTATTGTTTTCGGAGTTACGGAGGTATGCTTTGTTGAGGATGCCACAGAACTCACAAGGGGTCGAAGTTTCTCATCCATATACCGTTCTCTCCACCTGTTCCAAGCAACCTGCACATTTGCCCGGTCAAATTCGAGTTCCTTTTCGCGCAAAGTAACGCGCTTATGATGTCGAGCACGGGCCGCCATCAGCCAGCGATGGAACATCCGGCGAACGCTCTCTACAGTGCAAGAGTCAAACAACCAGCTAGATGACCTCGACCTAAGTACTGACCAGCCCGTTTGATATCAAGATGACTCTCCATGAGGCTCAGGTCTTCAACGTGGCGCAAACATATATTCTTCCACTTCTTGAAGGCGAAGCTGAGGAAAAAGTCAGATGCGTTTTTATAGAGATGCAGAGGGTCGCGTACACTGTTAGTGCGTGGGCGCTCTTCTGGCTGACTTCCAGTTCCCGCAACTTGATTTCAATGACACGATTGGTCCAGAGTCTTAGAGCATCCCGTTTTATTCGCTATAATGCAATTAGACTGAATTTCAAAGCCTGAAAATCGTCCAACTTGCCAGAGACACGAGGTCATCTATTTGCTGCGCTGCCAGCCGGCGGAATCGCATTCTTTGATATTTCTGGTGCCACGCTTTAGGTGAAATGAAAATATTAGAAACCAACTAAATCAGATCATAGATGCGTCAACTTTACCTGTCATGAAAGTGCGAAGTCGACGAATCTCGAGGTGTTCGAGTTTCTTCTGCCTTTGGCGTTCCTCAAACTTGACCTTCCAGGCTTTCAAAATCTTTCGCTGAAGAATGAAGTTCTCCACGAATCGAGCTTGTTTCAATAGCTTCATCTTCGCCCTCAGCTGGATGCGCCACTTGAGTAGCGCATCATACTGCACACGAGCAAGGTTGCGTTGAACAGCGAAGGCACGGCGGTTTTGGTAAATTGTATAGACCTGATGCCAAGTTCGCAGAGCAGAAGAGACAGTATATGAATCGGAGCGCATGGAGAATGCGAGAGCATAATCTATCTCGTCGTTAAAGATCCCTGGGATGATCTGATTGCTAAAATACACTCACCTTCGAGATGCTTGCGTTCTCTCATGCGATCCTTCCAAACAGCCATTGAATTTTTCACTAGACGCATGTCTCTCACCCTTTCGAGCAGTTTCCCGCGTTCGCGGGCCTTCCAGACTCTGGTGACGGCTCGGAGCAAAAAAACATCTTGACGAGCGAGATATTTGTCGGCACGCTTTTCCGTGACCTACTAAAATGAGTATTGTTCGAAATTATTGAGTGAGGGAACGTACACGCATTCGATCTCTGGTAGTTTTCCATCTGCTTATTGCTCGTTTTAAGATAGCAACATCGCGATAGGCACCCGCTGTCTGGCGCTCACGGCTACAAGAGGTGTTGGCTGTCTGAATGTGAAGAAAACCATATCAACTTACGTCTGCTTCTTCCACAAGTCCATCATGATTCCTTTGATTCTGAGTGCCGTTTTGTGTGCAACGGTTTTTTCAGCATCTCTGGCAGCCATGATTTTTTTCCAGTGCTTCCACGCTCTATGAGCAGCGCTCCCCTTGATCCTGTGAGCAAACCCGTCTGCAGCGGAATCCATGTGATCTAGCTTCAACAAAGAGTTTCTCCATCGCAGGAAGAACCGTGCAACTATACGTTCATTGTACTGCAATTCGTTTAGAATAGAGCGGTGGGACTGTTGCCATTTGACCCATGCATCTTTGACAAGTTTAATTTCATGCCTTTCGCGAACCGTCTTCATCTTGGCGCGCATGTCATGACGCCACTGTAATTGCTTTTTCTGCTTATGCTTCGCACCCCAAACACCAAGGGCGAAACGAAGGCAGCGCGCATCGGCAATGGAAGCAGCGCGAGCATGCATTTCAAGGCGCGTGGCAGTAGCATTCCGCCAGGAGCGTAATGAAGAACCTAGGATTACATTATCTCGAGCCTGAGCAACTTGTTCGTTCGTTGTCTAGATTGAAGTATTACCATCTGATTAAATCACAATAAAAAAAATACCTACCACTAGCCACTGGTACCCAAGAACCCAAATCTCCCAACAGTGTTCGAGGAGTTTGTCTTCACGGAACTTATCAGCGTCTTCTTCGTCTCGTGACACCTTAATTTTCTGCCACGCTTCATCTTCATTTATCACGCTTCCCTTGCGCGTGCGACCCTTTGCAAATTCAATCGCATTGACTGCTACGGAGTTTTGAATCGGTGACGATGCAGGAATTATCGGCTGACCCCGTGCTTTTTGAGGGACAGGCGTTGCAACAGCAGCGCGATAAGATGGCGGAGTAGTTGATAAAGAGCCAGGTATATCACCACCGTCGGTGGTGTCTGACATTCCTTCCCACACAGCTGGCTGATAATGACCAGTAGCTTGAGGACGGGGCGTAGATACACGTGTAAGAGCAGGTGGAAGGATGCTGTTCGAAGGGCGGCTTGCATGCGTCCTTGTGACCCGTGTTAATTGTACTGATGCGTTGGGACGTGTAGCCTGGCTCAGGCGCGTGAGGGGGCGAGGAGGGGCCTGTTCGGATTCGGCATCAGAAAGAGGGGTTTCTGTTTCTGTTACAGATCCATCCTGTTCCTGGTCTTGGTCTTGGTGAGAGTGGAGGGTAAACACATCGTCATCCTCGTCGCGGACAGGTGTTGCGAGACGGGCAGTCAATCTCGCAGGCTTCGAAGTCGGAATGGGTACTTTGGCAGACATCGTAGGGATTGGAACTCTCGAGGGACCGCTGTAACCATGCTGTTGTTTCACCCCCTCCCATTTGTGACTCCAGCTTGATCCTCGGAGTTTGCAGAGCTCCAGCAGCCTCCCGTAATGCACTGTCTCCGTCTGGCTATCCCAGCCCCGATCGTGCAGTTCATCGTTGTACGCCTTTAGTCCAGAGAGAAACGAAGTAGCATTTGGGGGTATTCTTTTGACAACTGCATCAAAAAACTCGACTTCTGCAGACGTCAGGTTGTGTAGTTCAGATTTTGAGGCCGCCGACCCGCGGGAGACATCGGATACTGTTGCCTGGAGAGAGACTAACGAACGTTGAGCTGCAACGAGAGGCTTCGCGGGCGAGGATGTGTTAGTTGGCTTGAAGCCGGGCATATAGACAAAATGGAGCTGTTAGTGATGGTACATCGACCAAACGTGGCATCTGATGATGATCAACAAAATGCAGACGCGTTCGCGACACAGGCACGTGCAAGTCCACATTTACGTAATATCAAATGGACTTGAAGTTGTGGATCAACATTAATATTGTCAACTTTAAAATTTGAAGCTTGCTATCAAAGTGGTACAATTCGCTGCCTCTTGTTTATTGTGTGCTTGTGGTTAGGGGACACTGTCTATTGTATATCCCGAACAAAACCAAGTGTGCCGAGCGACGAAGCCAGCAAATCCAACACTCGCCCACTCTCTTTCTTCTGCACTTTCACGAGTTCCTCTAACTCAGTCCGCAAATCCTCATTTTCGATAATCACGTCCGCATGGATTCGCAGGACGACATTTTGTAGTGCCTGCACAGCTTCAAAGTCAAGGTGCGACTGCAGGCGTCGCTTGATGGCGCGAAGAAATTGTTTGAGGCTGTTGAACGCTAACAAGCGCAACTCCAAATCAATTGCCGCCGGCGAGAGGCTCTTGATGTAGTCGAACAATGCATCATTCGCTGGAAGAAGCCTGAGTCAACATGAACATTTGCGAACAGAAAGAATCATACAGCTGCTATTTTTATCTGACTCGACCAGCAACTTTTGTAACGTGCTTTGCGAGTTCACAGCAATTTTGTCAAGTCTGCGGGTGTGTTTGTCCTGCATCTCTTGCTTCTTCTCCTCGATCGCAAAGCGATGCTCGACGCCCGGTAACGTGGGTAAGAAGAACGGTGCATGTTCAGGTTTTTTCGGTGGCTCTTTTGGTTTATTCCGTTGCTACAAAATAATTAATTCCAGTGTAAAACAACAAACAGACGAGTGCAAACCTGTATAACCTCCAAATTCAGCAGTGTCTGCCAACGTGCACGAGGGAGTAACGTTAATGTCACAAGATCTCCATCTAATTGAGATGGCGTCAAGAAGACGTCTGCGGGCTTATCTTCCACCCCCAGTTTTTCCAAAGCTTCTAATGCTGGATATAAATCAGCGATTATGCATAGAACTGAATGAACGACTAATTCACCTTCATCTTCTTCAGATCCTTGCATCGAAGGAAGCGCAACTTCCGCAATATCGTCTTCTGAAATTGCACGGAATGCAACCTCAGAGTATTGAGACCGATTTGCCCTATCCAGAGTTATCAACTGAGATAAGGAGTTGGTACGTAGCATCTCACCAAAGGAAAATGCCAATGCTGTCAACATGTGTAGTGGCCAAAAAGTCATTTGTCGGCGAGAACGCAATGCTCGTGGCAACACTAGGTGTGCGGAACGCATTTATTAGCTGACCAGTAGGTATATCGAATGTCCGTATCACAGAGTCCAACGATGTGACCACTATCCAGCGGGAATCTGACGAAAATGCCTGTTACTGCTTCAGCAAAGTTCTGAAATCCAACGTAATGTCCGCAACCCACAATGTCAAGTATTCGACCATGGACGCCACACGCTAGTTCTCTGACGACTCTACGAGTCTCGATGTCAATGATTCGAACGACCATATCATCGCAGACGATTGCAAGTAATCCAGAGTCTCGTTGTAACATCATCGAACTAGCTGGAGTTGGTAAAACCATCACTTGGTCCAGAGTGCAGGTGTGGAAGTCAAAGAACTATAACCATCAGTCATTTCGAGTCGAAAGCGGTGAAAGCAGCAAGAATTCTCACATTCACAGTGCCATCTGAAGTAGTGGCAATGACTGCGCGGTTCAGAGCATCTGATGCCAGGCCAGTAATACTACGCTGGCTGGCTTTTGTTTTTGTCATGGACGAAAGCTCAAGACGATCAATCACGGCTTGAGGGCAAGGTCCAACCTTGAACGACTTTCGCTTCAACCCAGACTGCATGTTCCACATGTGTATCTCTCCGGTTGAAGATCCCGCAAGACCGAAATTTCCACAAGCAGTAACACAAACACACTAAATTACAGGATGAGGATACAGAATGAAGCAAGAAAGACAACGTACTTTCACAACACCTGAGGGAGACTTCCTTTTGGAACTCTCAGCGGAGTTGAACGTGTGCTTTCCAACGCGCTTGTTGAGTACTGTCCAAGACCGTACACACATCTCATCAGCATGTGCAGTCAGAACGTCATCCCAGTCCTTGGATCGTGTCGAGGAACAAGAAATGGAGGTGATAGGAGGGAATTTCAACGAAGTAAGAGGTTTTGACAGAGTCGTAGCTTTCCGTGCGAGAGATCCTGCGCAAATTCAGGTTAGCCATTAATAACACTATTCTGCACTCAATACCCACCTTGCGACATTTCGTATGACCTCGAATCTCGAACAACAGAAATATACCGTAGGGTACGATCTGCTGATGCAGACAGCAATTGTTTACCATCTTCGCCATAAAATCGAATGAGATGTGGGGGTGCATGATGACCAGATCTGAATTTCAGGAGTCGAGGAACAGCGGTAGGGGATTCGTACAACCATTGCTATTTAACGATCATCAGTGATAAATAGACTTTCTTGTTCTTATAACTACCTTGACGCTGTTATCCTCACCTGAGCTGATGAGGACAGGCTGACCAGGGACCCACTCAAGTGCACTAACAGCACCATCATGTGCACCCCGGATGAGGTGCAGAAGCCGACCTCCAGAATCTAGATCCCAGAGGGCTATGTGTCCAGATGACGAGGCAGACGCCAGAATCGGGTGACCATCTAGTATGCAACGAGATCAGAATTGAGTTTGCTCGTGCTTATAGCAACGTACCACTCCGGAAAGATAAAGCTTTGATTCCACCATTATCCATGTACATTCTCATCAGCCGCTCATCAGCACGAACGTCGTACACAGATATTTCTCCTGACATAAAACCAACACCAACTACATCAATAGCAGGGGACTGCGTTAATGCTGTGATGGGACTCGACAATGAGTTCATATGCTGCTGAGATGGTAATGTGCGCAATAGAGAATTAGAAAATTTGTGTATACAAGTCCTGTAGTAGCCATTGAATCCAAGTAATAGATTGCAGATATTCAACTCACTGTGTACGGATGTTCCAAAGTTGCATATCGCCCTCCTTGCTGGCAACCAAAACTTTGTTCAGATATGTAGCAGGATGGAGAATTGATGTAGCAGTAAACCCAATATCAAACTGAATAGTTGTAGATAGGGCTTGTTCTGGAGTAATTATGAAACAAATACTCGAGGTGATCGAGTAGAAAGCGCACCATTGGTCGATACCTCCCATATTATCATCCGCGCACCGTCTTCCGTCAATGCAAGCAACTGAGTACCAAATAGAATGACGAATGCTAAGGGGGTCTGGAGCGGATTCGACACACGCGAAACCTGTAATTAAGTCAAAAAAAGTACGTGGAACATCTGAAAGTTCCTACCTCTTTTCCTCGGAGATATTTGATTACATGTACGCCAGACGCTGCCCAAACAGCATCTCCATCCATAACTAGGCACGAAATAGGGTCTTGAACTTCCGGACCTGTGCACCATTACACAGGAAAATCAAGCATGCCTTCTGACTTGAGACATACCAATAACTTACCCACAAATAACAGGCCCATCTTACCCCCCTCCCATAACGCCCATGATCTGCCAAGACAGGTCAAAATGTGTATCCGGGGCCCTTCAGTTGCATCCTTGTAAGAGCGGGTTTGTATATAGAATGGTATATGGTTTGTGATTAGCCCCAGAGCGCGGAATGGTGCAAACAATATAGGCACTCTGGGCAAGTGAGTGGGACTTGTCGCACGTTTGCGTTTTGTGCTGCTGCGAATCCTTTTGCGAGGGCGAACTTCTATCATCTCCGCATCTTCGTCGTTCCGAGCAGCCATTGATATACTGATCACCTGCGCTAGACTAGCAGTAGATGGACAAAAGACCGACGGGAGTGACTAGTGCCAGTGAAGGATCGCAAAAATGAAGTTACTACTTCGAAAAATCATCTCACGTGACCTGCTACGTAGAAGTATTTTTGCTTTCGTGGCTAATTATAAACGTCGATATTGAAGAATGATTTGCAGGTGCTGCAATAGTCAGCCCGCTAATATTCTAGTGCTGTCGCGTTGGCTTTGCTCCGTCATGGTGGTTTCATCCAGGTTCCGGTTCATCAAACTTTTTATTCTATTCACGGTATGATCCAGATTATCGTCTTGCCAATGCACGCGAAGGAAAAACGTCTTGATGCAACTGAGTCAAGACAAGGCAGACTGTCGCGGTGATAGTGTGTATCTCATGTTGATTACGAGAACTCTAGCAAGCCAGCATGCTGATATTCCACACATGAGTATATTAGATGATTGACATCGATCTGCAAGTGAGAGAAATACATACAAAGCTCTATTCCGTTTACTACAAGCCATACATTTTAGTTCCAAATAATTGCTATGCAAGTCATTAAGCTTCATGCACCGCCAGAGACCACCATCGACAAGGTATAATCAGGTACTCAACCTGCAGGTCTGAGACAGGGGTATCAGATGTCCCTCACTCTATGTTTCCATCTTCTACTTGACACCAATAGTATCATCTTCCGTGTCCGTTCATGTGGGTTCAGTGGTGTCGTCACAGGAGTCTTGTCTCTTTTCCTTCTCAGGATATCCTGACTCCGTGACTGGCGAGTCTTCCTCTATCGTCACTTGAACAGCACCCTTCTCGACGTCTCCTAACTTCTTCTCGCCGCCACGGATGATTGTGCGCTCTAGCGTGTAGCCACGAATGAAGAGAACTAGAAAGAGACCGAATGCAGATAGTGGCGTGTTGACCAACCAAATGGTACTGATAGACCGCGAGTAAGCATGCATAACCTCATTACGCACTACTGGATTCTGGTAAGATCTGTAAGTAAACCGGAACAAAGATAATGAAATTGTTTCTGACAGAAATGGAAGAGATCTGCCTGATACTATCATTCAGGGCTGCCGCAGAAGTGTCTATGGTGAGGCCTTGGATGCCCCGCAGTTTCTGCTGAAGGACACTGGAAAGAATAGTTTCTCCGATCGTAATACCGATCGTACCCCCAAGAGTTCTGAAAACCAATGAATACCAGTGAAATGCACATTGTAAAGTAACACTCACCGGAGGAACACAAAAGCACCTGTACTGGTGGCCATGTCTTTGATAGGCATTGCTGCTTGTACAGCAACAAGTGGGGTCTATCACAGTAGCGACGCTGAGTACAGATCGTTATGATGATGTAGTAAACTCACCTGGAACAAGCAACCAATACCAAGCGCTGCAATCAAGGGGTAGATTTCCTGCTCTGCGCTGTTTAAAAGAGCTATAGTAATCACTTGACTTCGACAGTGACTATAAACATACATAGTGCTCGTATTGTCCAACATGATCATGAGACCCCAACCAAGCGTCATGACACTCCATCCGAACCACATGGCAGGACGGTAGGATCCCGTTTTGGTTACAACTATTCCGGAAAGCGCTGACATGAGCGAAGTGGTCAATGAATAAGGTAGCATTCTGCGTATATCAGTAACCTGGAAACAATGACACATATTCAACGCTCACTTAATGCCAGAGTTCGTTGCCGATGCGCCAAGAACTTGCGTTGAATTCAGTAAAATGCATACTCGAAAGCTGTAAGACAGATCGACCTTGGTAGTACATTGGAAGGTAGCTAGAAGACCGCATGAGAATGTCAGATACAAACGCTGTGTACAAAATACTCACTATGAACCTAGAATAACGATATGTATGGTTACTAAGACCCAAGACAGGTATGCGCACATACCTGTGAAGAATACCACAGCATGGAAGACTACAGAAACTAATATCAAGCCAGTTGTGCGTGTCTGGAAAACCATGAGAGACAAGATGAATGACTCTCTTGACAACTCACTTTGAAAAGACGAGGAGGGATAATGGGGGATCGCTTTGTGTATATCTCATTAACGCCCCCAATGATTAGCAACGTGCCTCCCACAGCAAGGAGAGCAATGGTTTCTCCGCTTTGCCCTAAAGACCGATAAGTTTTGGTTCTTTAGAACAGAAAGCATAGCGTTACATGTCGTTTCGCTCGAGTTGAAACCTATAAGCAGGCAAATGACACCTATAACAATCACGAAAAGCCCAACGAAATCAAATTCTCGTAGATGGTCACGGAATGGTCTTCCTTGATGGGGGTTTAAGTTTAAGAAGAAGAATAAAAGTATCCCAGATAAGCCCCCAGTCGGTCTGTCTCAATAATGAGCTTCCGATCTGAGCACAAACATAGGAGATACACATCAAACGCACAAATTGATCCAGAAGCACCTGGTACGCATCGATTGAGATTTTGATTGAAAACAGAATGCGAATACTCACCACCTCCAACTTATATGATCGGTGAAAACCTAGAGTACAAAAAAATGATCAAATTTCAGATAGCTTCAGAAGATGCGGGGGCCTTACACCGCCGATTAATGGTCCAATAACGCTGAGAAAATCGATGAGGTTTGAGCCTTTGAGGACTTGACCGGTCAGTCTTACCTTGCTATGCCCCAGGTGGCACCAATGAAACCACCATACTTGCCTCGGCTGAAAAATAGACAAGATCAAAAACAAACCAGGATTAGTTAAAAATGCTCACTCTTGCAATGACACAATGTCAGATATAGTGATCTGTACGAGTTGCATGATGCCCCCGCCGCCAATTCCTTGTACAGCACGACAGACAATCAACCATGTCATAGTCTGGGCTGCGCCGCATAACGCTGAACCAATCTGATCTATAATGTTAATGTCAAATGGGATCCACGTGCTGGGGACATACTAAAAATATGACGATGGACCCATATAGTACGGGTTTGCGGCCTGGAGATGCCAATCATTAATGACATATGTAAGCATAGCACTGAAATAGCACTGACCTAAAATATTGGATAGTTTGCCGTATAGTGGGCCCAAAGAAGCGGATGCCAGCATGTACGCACTGCATGAAAAGATGTTGGTGTGATGGGACCAACCTTGATTTTCATAGACGAACCTTCCTACCCAACTGTAGTTATTCCCCCCTCCAAGGTCCGCTACGATTGTGGGCAAGGCAGTGGCTACAATAGTCTCGTAAAATGTGAGTCAGATTTTCACGAACCACATAAGAATTTGCATACTTGATCTAAAGCTGCCAAGAATGTACTGCACATCAAACCGAAGAACACGATTCCCAAACGATTTTTTGGGACGATATGCTCCTCGTCCTTTTTCCATGATGCGCCTGGGCTTTGTTTGGTCTCTTTGACTGGAGATGACGGGTCGGCCGTCGTTGTCATTTTGTGAGAGACTCGTCACTCGAGGGCACCACGAGTGGATTTCAAGAACGGACTGACAGCGTCGACAGAGAACGGGCAAAAAGAAAGTGGGTTCATGACTAGCTGGTGTAATACTTAAGGGTGGAATGCTGGAAAGTTGTGCCGAGGTGCCTGTCTTACTGAGCAAAACGATTTGGCTGACTCAGGTATATCTAGATAGTTGAGTCAAAGATTGGTAACAAGAAAGTCTTACTTACTATGAAGATCGCTTATTTACGGCCTCCCGTGCCGTAAAATTGTGTTCAGTCGCTCCCGGCAGAGCCTTAGGGGTAATATTCATCCGCTCGACACGCACCACTACATGTTAGGGCTTAGTCAGTTAGTCGGAATTATATTTAGTTTCCGGCCAGTAAAAGTCAGAAGAAAATGAACGATGCATGACACGAATCCTTCCACGGACTATAATAATATAGCCAACGTCCTAGTCCTACTCATAACTCCGCGGGATATCTCAGTTTTTCAGAGTCGACCTGCCCACCGATAAATTAACTAGTGCATTTGGTGTCTCGAGAGGACTCACATGTTCAACCCAACTATCGCACACTAGCTCCTCGAAGACTATCAGATGGACCCCCCGGTGGGAATCGTAGTAAATCTGCGTCCACTATAGTAAACCGTGCAGTTGATGATCTCTATTATGTAATGGCGCCACACGTAGTCACAGAGGAATTCAAACCATTATTTGATTGTTCGACAGAGGTTTGACGTCTGTTTAATCATTCAAATATTCAACATCTGCGGTCATCAACAAGCGCTTAAGCATTCAAGTATGTTAACCAACTAGGGTCATTCCGGTTAACTGGAATGCACGTATCTTCGACTCCATGTACATGTCATTTTTGATTTTGTGACTTTGTTCAGCCTCCAAAAGCACCCGACGGTTCACGGATACCAGCAAGTACTGTGCCATCGACCATAACTCTAATCCAAAAGCAGAATCATGCATGAATCATTAATGGCCGCCATGTGCGGGCAGAATGACAGAATGACATCGAACGTGCTCCACACGTCGACTCCCGTTAACTACAGTTAAAATTGTTTTAGCCTAGACAGCCCTTTGTAGACATAGGAAGATAGTTGTTCCGCTGTTGGAATGTACATGAGACGTCTCGGGTGCAATAAGCACTGAGTTACTCGTACTCGGTCCGGGATGAAGGAAGCACACGCCAGATATGCAGCAGCACAGGACCACGGCAAACACACACGCAGCTGTCACCCTCAAATCGGGATAGGGCCCAGAGCTCGATTTCTGTATTACGACCTTGAGCATTTGCGGAGCCTAACAAATGCGACCCAAAGGCAAAAGTGAGAGCAGTGTATGCTGGTGAAGGGACGTTGCAACCGACGTTAATGATTTCCCGGCATGTGACGGTTGTCGCCCCAGAACGTTCGTTAGAGTCGCTGCTGAAATATTTATTGGGTCACCCGATGAAACCCAATCATCAGTGGTCTAGTGACTGCATGGAATTTCACTGGAAGTCCCTGTTCAACATTCAGCACTGCAGCAGTCACAATAATCTTCAGGCTTTCCCAGCGATTTTCGTGGAACCACCACCCATAGCAAGCCGACGTAACAGAAGATCGGCGACCGAGAGAGTAAGATCACAGCACCAGCCAGGTCACTGACATGGGATCCAGACCCGGGCACGAGACTCAGAATTTCAAGTACTAGTATGCGGGGTAATCAGATTGGTATTAGTGACCGAGCCAGGCTGGTAAAATAATCGACTTAGCCCAAGGGTACATGTATGCAGGTGGAAGTACTGCTGTTGTTTACGATGCAATAGCCAGAACTCGTAATTTAGTTCCGGGATCACGCTTCACGATGGAAGATAATTAAACATTGCTGCGTTACTTACATCAGCACTGTTGAGACTGGCCGGAGCCTATGAGAAGGAACGACTTATCTTCCTTCGCGTATAAACTTGAAGGTCTGGCTAATTAGGGCCACCGCAACATTAAGCGCAATCAACACGCAGACAAGCTTGCAAAAGAAGCTACCAGACGCAATGACCCGATCATCGAACATGTGCGAATGCACGACGACGTAACATGTTAAAAAAGTGAACGGAACTTGCGATTGTCCCCTATTCCTATTCACCCGTCAGCGCATCTACCTGCACACGGTTTCTCGCAACTTCATGACAAGTGAAATCATGGGTGTAGAGAAAGGAATCAATGCACTGGTCAAATTTATGGAAGAGTCCGACTCTGATGCATTCAAGATCAGAAGGATGATGACCACATTGCAGGAAGACGAATAGATGAAGGGGCAGGCTGGACTCCTGGGGGGCTTTGGAGAGAGACGAAGGAAGAAATTATTCGAAGAGTGTGACTGTGGGAATGGAACGGACAGAAGGACGGAGGAGGCGGAGGGTCGCAGTGCACGTGCTTGGTATTATGGGTACTTGGTCGAACGGAGGGGGGCATCCGAAATCATCAAAAACATAAACGCAGATATATTCTCAACTATTCGTGCCAATAAGCATACCTTTAAATACCCTTATCTCGTACGCTGATCGACCCCGGGACAGCTTAAGCTTGTAGCTATAAGCGTCTTAACACGTTTCATGCGGTATAAAAATATTATTAAATATAGAAATTCTTGGCAAATTGTGACCAATTATGATACTTTGCTGAGACCCCGGATGGATGGCTCCCCGGACACCTCGGAATACAATTGTTCTTCTACACAGACCTCGATGAGCTCACTCATCGGAGAGCCCTTCCAAGTATCGAGCTACCCTGTTCCAACGAAAATAAGGCACGAAAAAGTACACAATCCCACATATGCGTCATACGGCCGCGATTTTCCCGGACATGCAACAGTGACCGTCCAGGCAGAAGGTATACATAGTATCGTTTTTCTGGACTCCTGCAGAGACGCGTTGATGGAAACTTTCTATTTTCAGCTATCTGAACTTCATACAGTAGCCTCGCACACCTGTGGATCTAATGTCGCATTCTCTGGACCTGCGAGCAGCCGGTGCACACTAGAGGATGATGAGCGTATATGCACAACTTATGCACTCGTCTCTTCCGCACCAGAGGTTGCTGTGAAGAGCAAGGACCGGACAGTATGGATTATGAAGCAGAAAATCTTAGGTGGCACCTTGGGTAAAAGTGACAAACGCGAAATTGTGGTATGTCTCGCTCATTAAAACATCATATCCTACACTGACGGAATCGTCAGTTGCCTCACGAAGTCGCGCGTATCTACTCAGACGATAAAAGTTCAAACATTTTACTCGTATCTTCCACTGGTGATATCAGTGTCGCAGATGATGAGTTGAACATACAGTCCACTCTCGTATGTCCACATCAACAAAATTTCCTGGACGTGTTTTTCTTCCCTGGCACATCATGTAATTTTTTGCCGCCTCATGAAAACCCTCCAGACACCATCATAGTGTTCTGCTCGAGCTCTGACTCCATGCTGCTTCTGTCCATTGTATCTGTTACTGGCAAGGATATGACCATCATCGGCCAAAACCAGGTTTCGATCTCCCATGGAGTACCGGGACGGAAAACAGACCACCACGTAATTGCCCTTTCTTGTGGTCCCTGGGGGGTGTTGAGCTACATAAGTGAGCTTCTGTGTCTATTATGATTTGAAGATGTCTCATACCGTCAAGATGAATCCCATACTTGGGCTGCTTATCAGCTCGAGGTAAACAACCTAACAACATCTATGACACAGATTGGCGAAACATTAGCTCTGGCCCAATTATCGCATTCGAATGCTCATTCTTTTGGACGCGGCATGTGTCTCCTTTCACTGGGTTCCTCGTTGGTTCTCCTCGCTGCTATGACCGCTATGCCATCGTCAGAGACATCAATCCTTCTCTGGGACATGCGCTACGGTGTAGTTATTGCATCGCATGCTATCCCAATCCCATCCACTATTGCGCCGAGCATCAAACAGGGCATTAATATGAGCTTATTGCTCGCAGATGCAGGGCAAGTCTTATTGACGTTGTGCCCTGCAAATATTTCACGGACTGCGTCCGAGCTTTCGCAGCCATCATCTTACGCAGCACTCCCCATTTATACCTGTCGGCTCTGCCGTTCGCTCCTACGCAGTCGAGAATGTTCCGCAAGTTTGCCTCAAAGTTTCCTTGCACCCCACGCATCGTCGCTGGCCATGTCGAAAATTGGCCTTCGATGGAGAAGAATCCGGATAACGTAATAACAAACTCCACTGGTCTGTCAAACGACGAATGAATGCTTACTAAAGAGTACTAGTACTGCACCTCAATTATAGGCATGTCTCTAGCTGTGCAAACTGATCTGAGTCCTACTACCAACGCCTCGTTTGGATTCTGTACTTGCCATTTTTGGCATGTGATACAAAGTCCGATGATGGAGGCAGAGTACACTGTGCACAGTAACTGCTTCACGACCAACAATTATGTTACGCACCTGGATTGAATTCATCTTTCTTCATACGAAAATACTTACGTTGGGTAATGTGCACTGCAGGAACGGATATAATCTCTCGACCTCATTTTGGTACTTAAAGCACATGGTATATCTCATTGCCATACGTCCACCAAATTTGCCTCTCACCCACACTCATTCTCTATCAATATGACCATAGTTTTAAACGATCCCACTTTGTGGCCGATCATAAACGGATATCGTTATTCCAGTTATCTTGTAGGTTCGTGCGGGGCTGTTGGATGTTGAAGCCGACTCATTCTAACCTCAGCTGCGGTTTTGCAGTTGCCACTTTTGTTGGAGTGACATATGACTGGGGTGAGCATGATGATATTAAAGGACTGCTGATATCCTAGAACTATTTCAGCACTTTCGTTTGGACAGGAGGTATGTCAATGCTATGGCTGGGGCGGCCATCTCGCTAACAATGGTTTTATACTAGGTCGAACTGATCTGGGTGAGTGGAGTATCATGTCAGAGGAACACACATGAATGTACAATTAATTCCAGGGGCAACACTGGTCCCTAATGACAGTTATGTATCTCGGTGTATGCGGCTTGTTTGTTGTAGTTTCCGTGCTATGCTGACTTAAACGTATCCTAGGTGCGCTACCTTGGAATCTTATGTACTGCGTATGTTCGGAAGGTTAATTAATCAATGTCGTATTGATTGCCTATCTCTCGTAATCAGTGTGGCTATGTTGAGTATGTCTCCTTAGTATATTTGCTGCCTTTGCTTCTCCTAACCAACGGCATACAGACTGTCTTCCAACGATCTCGCTAACAGATACAGTGAGTTTCCTCCACAGATGCCCACCATCCCCCTTCAATTGACCGTGGTGTCTTGTAGGGGTCAGTGTGATTCTTTACTAACTTCTTAGTTCACTAATGACTGCTACACCATACTGCCACAGATGTGAGTCCATTTTGGAGTGTGTGCTACCCGAGGCTTGTCACTGACTGGATTCGTTAGGCGTTATTTCGTACATCGTACAGTATTGTGTCGGTGGTTTGGTATTTCCAATACTGGGGGGTGAGCTTGGCACTTGCGACAGTTATTTCCTTGACTGAAACATGCTGCAAGTCATCATGATCACTCGGTTATATGCTATGTATCAACGATCCAGAAAGATCCTGATATTTCTCAGTGTCATCTTCCTGACTGACAACATTTTTAACGGAGTGGCCGTTGTAATGATAACTCTATCACTCTCAGGAGGTACGCTTAATTGTGAATAAAAATAAATGTGCATAGTGCTCATTAATGAATACCAGAGGAACTCATTCTCTCCGGCATTCATCAGTGCTCGATTGACTTTGGAGAAGATGACTTGCATCTGGATCTCATTATTTGGATACTCGGAACGATGTGGGAGGTCCTCACACTATGTCTCGCAATCTGGATTGCTGTAAAACACTTCAGCGAATTGCGACAATATTCGACAGGAAGTGTTACCGCGGACTGTTTCACGGTATTGGTGAAAGCTCACGTGGTCTACTTTGTGAGGTGAGCTCATGGTGTGATTATTATTCCTCTTACTGAAGATTCGGTGGTGGTAGCTTTGTTGCTACGTCTTGCTTCCAGCTCGTATTTGATTTCTCTGTAGTACTCTTCGAAGCGGTATGTCAATATTTTACTGACCTCTGCGTGCGATCATGGTTCATCATTTCTATAGGGTCAAAATCCCCTGAAAGTTCAGAATTATTCTGGATTTCTTCAAATTTTCTTAGTCGGGCAAATGTGTGTGCTGGGACCACGCCTGATTCTTAGCGTTCGAAAATATCACACTGAGATCATGGCCAACTCTGATGCAGCAACAGGCATGAGCTCGATCGCTTTCCAAGAGCGTGTGCATATATCGACTGGCAATAGTGTGTGATGCTCGGTGAAGTTAACAATTCTCTAGTACTCTCCAAGGAGCAGGGAAATTTGCTTTTATTTATTCACGCTTTCGTGATGGCATTGATTAAGTTCATTTGGTGTTTCGAAGTATATTTTAAGGAGACATACAAAAGTTTTCGTCGTAGTATTTAGTCAAGTGATTTGCTATACACGCTGGCGATGTTTAAACCAATATCTTGAATGTCTCTACTGGCACTAGCCGCCCACCCACACTTGCACCAACGACTGGTCCTGTGTGATGCATCAGCATTGATTCAGCAAACTACAACTTTTGTCGAGCGTTTTACACGTCATGGCAAGGAGTAAAACTTGCCATGACCAACTTTCCGAAGTCCTGGTAAAGGCAGATCTGGTGGTGGGAAACATCGAGAGATGACATCCAACAAGCGGTGAGCCGAAAACAAGGAAGGGAAATGGAAGCCAGGAGATGGCAATGGCAATCCAAGAGATTGCTGCAACAGCTACAAGTACTTGTTGTCAGTAGCAGCACTCTTGCATAGAAACAAGAGTTTTACTCGGAAGAAGTTGTTGCATGGGTCGTCATACGCCTCTTCGAGGAAGTTACCGCCTCCCATAGCATCACCTGCAACAACAATGTGAGAAAAGCAAGACAGGAAGTCAAAAATGAAAGCACTGACGTCAAGGCATGATAATGACGGGGAGCTAGGCTGAGTTTCCTGTTGTATGCTTCGTCTGTCGCTTTTCTGAAGTGGTGTGTCTGCTGGAAGCCGAGAAACTGAGAAGTTATATCTTTGAGCATCCAGAGTGAGATTCTGGCAAGACTAACTTTTCTCGCTGATGCTGCGAAAAGTAAAAATGCGAAATCGAGGCTTTACCAAAATAATAGTCATCGTGCATACGCAATTGATGCTTAACATTAAGACTGATATCTACTCGCTGGGTTATCATCATTGCTAATGCTGCTTCTTGGCGACATATTTTTCAATGTTCGTGGTTGTAAGATAGACCAGTTGTCTTATTGTGCTCTCGTACTCTTCGTTCGCTATAATAATATGTCAGCATTGGGGACTAGAGAATTTAGACCCCTTTACTTGAAACAGTTGCGTGCAGGATGTCGCTCCCAGCTACTTCCTTAAGCGGCTGGATACACAATTTATCCAATGTGGTAACTTTAAGCTCTTCGAGCGCGATTTCATCATATTGGTCAGAATCAACAGCTTCGAGCTCCAATTTGTTCACAAAAACGTCATGCTTGGTGAAGACAGCAATGATCGGAACTAGACTTAAAATATGAGTCATGAGAAACAAAATGCAAACACTGCGCACTATCGCCTAGTATCTCCTTCCTCAATTTGAGAAATTCCTCTGCTCCGCTCTCAAGCAAGCGTCCATCGGCATGAGGTATCGAAAGGCAGAGCCTTCAAGCAGTATCAGTATGGCAGAGCGGCAGCGGAAGCCAGAAGACCGTACCAGACCGCGTGGATTTTGTCCTGCAATTTGGGCTCCTTGCGTCGGCGGTCAATGAAGTCTCTTGCAGTCTTAAAAGTCTTGCTATCGCCAGCTTCAAACCCCTGACTATCGTGGAGGACAAATAGTTCATTTTCTGGCGCAATGAATTCCTTGTCGATATCCGCTTCACCACGTCTGTGTTCACAAATATGCTGTAGAGGACATGTGAATGTCAGTAATGGTCCTCACATGACAGTATCTCATGGACTCAACTACTTCATTTATTTTGAATGCCTGCTGGATCAGTGATGACTTTCCGACTCCGGTCTACGAAGTGAATGCGTGAGTCGTCTACACTTGAGGGCAATGTCAGAGACGGACATTCCCTATTACCAGTAGCCGGAATCTCGGGTAAACCTTTAGAATATCGCTGCTAGTCAACTGCAGCTGCCTGGTGTCAACAATCATGATCGATATAGACAAGGATGCTCAGTTTGCTTCTGAGATAAGAGACTAACATACTGACAATATTGTGATGACAACAGTTATCGTCCCCTCAGTCATCCTATACTCTATCACATAAAGTTATAAGTTTGATGCGACCCAGCTGCAGGCGAATTAGTCTACCTGGTTTGCCGTTGTGATCCTCTGCATTAGACAAGATGTCCTTTCTGTTTAACGAAAACCTCTTTGTGGTCTTCCACAGCAACGTGCCTATAGTATAGTAACAGTGCACAAACAAGGAAACCCGCTCAGTGGTCACCGCACTGTGTTACGATGTTCTGAACGGGTTTCTCCCAGCATGGGTGGAGCTCACATGGCGGGATCAAACTTTGCGCTGAGGTGTTTGTCTTGTTCCGAACTGTGGTAGATCTCCTGTCGACGCGAATCAAACTTCAACTCGGCAAAATCGATTTTCTTGCTCGAAGTATCATCAAGGCGGATGGCAATGCCTGGGAAGAAAAATGTTCAAGGGTGAAATATATGGCAAGTAGAAAATCCTTACTGGAGATATGGAGAGGAGCAGAGGAAACGACTGTGGTGGTATTTTCCGACATTTCCTTCAAAGCGATGAGAGTCAATGTGAGAACGGGTAAGGAGGAATGATAACGGGAGAAAAACGAGCAGTAGCTCTGGGACGCGACTCCCTGAGCGCATGTTCGCATGTGCCTAATTGCATGCACATGACTTTAGAGGTGCACGAGGCGAGCTCGGTGTTTGTTCGTAATGGCCGCCATGACCAATTTTCCAAAGACTCCTGGTAAAGGCAGCGAGGCCAAATTTTGAAAAACTCGTACTCTAGGTTTGTATACAACACTGTTGAATACTATTGAACATATGTATAATTTTTGCATGCCGTTGACTTCAGGACAGTATTATACGAACATTTCTTATACATCCACCGCTGAAACATAGATATCGGCATCATGTTCCTTCCCCTCCGATATAGAATCTTCGTCTCTGTTTTCCCCTCTGATGGCCGGCGTATAGTTGGATATGGGTCCAGTGTACCAATGTACGCCTCCGTACACTGGAAAATAATACCAGGAAATCGCCAGAAACATGAACCCTCCAAGTACCACAACTGTATAGTTCATCTCCTGTGCCGTTGTTTGCGGGGTCGCGGGGAAGAAGAAAACAAGGATCAGAAAGGCCATCCACGCCACAGCGATCACAGAGACTGGAAAGCTCTGCAGAGGCATATTAGTTCAAGAATACATCGCGCCGATTAACCCACCAGTTTCCCCAGATAAAATGGACCGGGTTTAAAATCATTCTGGAACACAAAGCGGTTGGTGATCGGCGTTATGTAGGCGATATACGACGCGGTGATAGCAATTGTGAATACCGCATCGATGGCTTCGGTGCTCACGAACAACAAAAGTCCAATTGCCAGAGAGCAGATGATTTCGAACCAAACTGTATTGACGGATGTTCCTGTGTAGCGATTGATCCGGTATAAATACCGTGAAAAAGGGATGGCTCCATCACGAGCAAATGCAAACGTTTGGCGAGAGCCGACTAGGAGGAGGTTCGATGCCATCATGTACCTGCTCTATGGTTAGGCTGGGAATACGCAACACGGCACTAAAACGTACTCCGCTATAATAATGAGACACCATAGAGCCAGGGCTTTTTGCTGCCCGAGCAAATTGAATAGAATTTGTGCCATAGGCTGGCCAATAGGGCTATTGAGGAGGCTGCCGACATCAGTGCCCATGCAAAAGGCAAGGGAGATGTTGACTCCTAGATTAGAATGTGTCATCAAGATGAGAGTGACATGTCATTCAATTTACATACCGCAACCAAGGACAGCTGATACGGTAATAGAACCGACCTGACTGGGATAAATACAACAATTGATCATTTCTAGTGTCACTTACTATTGCCCATGGTATCGCCATAGCGGCATTTGAGACCTCCTCGGTCATGTGAACGCTAGTATCATAACCCCCTGGTGGGTTAAATATGGTCTAACCTATTGTATAAAAAGGAGCCATCAAGCTCAAAATAAATGCGAATCCAGAGGGCCAGCCGGCCACTACAACTGATTGTGAGCTGCGAGCGTAATTGGACGATGAAACATACAGTTGGTGGATTCCCCTAGCGCAAAATTTGCGCTGTTTCGATAATCTAGTGGCGTCGCGATCGGAAGGGCGAGGATGATTATGAAGCAAAGGCTATTGGAGGGTTTGAAACAATGATCGCGGACGAACTCTACAACACCTACGCTGCATTCACCAACGTGAATAGTCTCTGCAACCTTGCCAAAACTTTGGTACCGAGGCTCACGATGACAGCTTGTGGCAAACCCAAAGCTGCGTATATACCACTATAACAACCAATATGAAGAGTGTCGTGTCTGTATGGGAATGAGCTTACTAGAGCTGCTGGTTGGTAGTCGTATATGTCTGGTCAGAGGGGGCAATACTGATTGCTGCAGTAATTTGAATTGCACAGGCCCAATTTATGGAAGCTAGCACGCATGATCAGGGGGAGGCTGCTGAAAGAATGAAACCCGTCTTACCAACTCCCGTGATCATCTCTATGGTATTCGAATCTGCAGATGGGTCAGGACTGGCTGCATGTCGCATCGAAATGCAGGACTTACAGCCAACTATCCACGACAGAAAATTGCGGCATCGTGGAGAAGCGAGAGAGTAAGTCCAATAGTATAGCTAGATTGTGTTCAGTCAAATGTGAAACAGCGACAGCGTCGATGACATACGCCGCCAGAAGTAGGTGCTGCTGATGCGAGCTCTGCCAACGCCAACCCGGTGCACAGAACAAAGGGGTAAGCAAATACCCACTGCGCAGAGAAAACGTGAGACGTTACAAACAGCAATCTCCACGTGTGATGAAAGCTTACACCCTAAACCATCGCGACAGGCCCACCGTTTGGTATTGTATAAAAGAGCACGGAGCTGAACAATTTTTCGTCATTGATATACAATTTAGATTGGCTTGCGCCATAGTGACAGCTTACGCTATAGAAGGAACCACTTGAACGACGCTGAATGCAAGTCCAGCCACCTGCAATTGTTAGCTTGCGTCGCGTACATGGAAGAGTCTGAAATCAAGCTCACCTCTAGGGGAGTGAATTCCCTGCGAAATTCCTGCCTATATTCTAGCTTGGCGAGAGTCGACTCATCTGCACTTGGTTGCGGGTGCAACTTTGAAATCGCTGAAGCGCTCGGAGCTGCCATGTTGCACTGTTGCAAGTTGGCGATTTCGAATGAGCCTGATCTACTGGCCACACAGTATAAAAGAGATTGATAATCGACCACGAATCACCAGGAATCACTCTCGGTATCCACCTTAGGTGACCATAACGACCGAGACGCCCTGATGCCATACATGTGGTTCTGTGTGGCCTCTCTGCGACCCAAATGAAAATTGAACCAAGATATCATTGAAATTTATCCCGACTTACAATCGAACTGCGGACACCAGCCTGTCTGCGTCTGGTGTGCGTGGTCAATCAGCCAGGGTCGAACAAACGAGAACTTGAGAAAGCTAGGTCGACATCCAGTCATAGGCCTTATGCGGGACAGGCGTGGTACAGGTAACAGCAGCCTACCGTAACCTTTACATACCTCTGCTGTCAGCAGAATAAGCGTTCTGGTTCTTGACTTTTTTGCGCACTTGAACTTCTCAGGCTTGCATAAGACGGTCGTGGCCGTATTTCAGTACCACGACACAGTGAAATGTCTTTGCTGGCTCGGAGTCGTGGTGAATGGGTTCCGTACTATGTCTCTGAGCTTAGAGTCACCGAGAGTTAGGGGATGAATGCGTGCTTTGAAGTTTTAGCAGAACATTTGAACTTGATATTTGGCCATTTGTTGACAACGCATCGCACTACCTCATGACGAGTCAGACGACGCAGTTTGATTTGCACATTTACGATACCAGGAAAGTGAGGTGGAGCGCATTATATTGTTGAGATGCCAGTGGGGAACTTGGCAGTATGTCGTAAGAGATGGAGCAAGATGGAGCAAAGTTGTTTCAAAAATAAAATATAGAAATCGATTTCCAGCAAGCGCAGCGGAGCAATGGGTAGTGTCGTGGGCAGAAAGGAATTGGTCTCTTGGCAGATGGCAGAATGGCAGAATGGCAATTGGCAGAATGGCAAAAGTCGGCAAAATGTATTGTGAGCATTTTTAGCTCTTTTCAACTATGTTTGTACTATGGCAGAAATGGTTTTGACTACTACACTAAGGCTATACCTGATGAGTCAAAAGTGCATCAATATCTTACCCTGATGCACTCTCTGAGCTTCAATTGAGTACATTGATCTCTTCAACAAAGCCAGTTGGCACCGTGGATACCTTCTGCCCCATAATTTTCTCG
Source organism: Suillus fuscotomentosus (assembly GCF_016647785.1). Taxonomy (NCBI): domain Eukaryota; kingdom Fungi; phylum Basidiomycota; class Agaricomycetes; order Boletales; family Suillaceae; genus Suillus; species Suillus fuscotomentosus. Next base: position 12,397 of record NW_024539823.1, on the reverse strand, counting down.
CAGTTGGTCAGCCTCCTGTGTCTCATGTGTTTGATCAGCTTCTCAGATCAGTAATTGATTCTGAACCTGTGAGATAATTCTGGTGGATCAGAGTCTGCTGCAAGGGGAGGAATCCATGCAAACAACCTTTGAGTCGACTTGGAAGTTGCAGAAGCGGAAGATGGGGATAGAATTGATAGAATTCGGCCTTCGGGGGCCCTTGACTCTGTACCACCACCATGGTCAGAACTCCCACGCTGAAAAACGCGGGCAAGGACGAGCCGTCGCAGCTCACAGAAAAAACTGGCCTTTTAAAAAACCCATAACATCAACAAAATAATATGTATATGTACGAACACCCTCCTCCTCATCACCCAAATAAAACAACCCAACAACAACAGAACAACTGACACACCCGAAACACACCCCACACGCAACACCTATCGACGAACTTTCAACCGAATCATCTTAGGATAACTGACTACCAACACCCGCCAAGAATACAAAGATAACGCCAACCACAACCAGACGTAAAGATACACCCCCGCACCATGCCCAGTGCTAACACACAACACCGCCTAAATTGCCCCCCTTGAGAAATCACAGCGACAATAAGTCTTATTAGACCACTGCCTCAATTGAAATTGAACTCATCCCGGCCACGATGCCCTCGCCGAACTAGTCAACCTCCTCAATCTCAGCCAGCTGCGCTAGAAACAGAAGTATAAAAACCTGCAGACCCCACTCACAATCCTCGTCCCAGCAGACATGAAAGACAAGGAACCCTCTTCTATTAAGGCAGTATCTCAAGCCTCCCGCCCCTACCCCACCACTCCTCGTCCTAATCCACAACCCCCTCGCTCGGGACCAAAATACTTTCCTCCTGAAGCTCTACAGGAAGACGTCGACTTAGAACAAGCTATGGACATGATACCGTATAAACCTGACCCACCCTCACCACCCTCCCCCCCAAGCCCACACTCCCCCCCTGACACACCCACCCCCACACCTCAGGGGAACCATGTGCACCCACTCCAACCCGACCTCCTCGTATACCAGGATTTTAAAGTAACAACGTCCCATGTCGACGATGACAAACCGCCGAGCAGTGACCTCGCTAACTCAATTCATGCGCCGAACAACTCCAAAGGTGATCACCAAATGAGCGCCCCGCCAAGCCCCAAAGCCAGACATGAACCCACCGCTGAGGAACAAGCCATCCTAGATCATCTAGCTCTGGCTGACGCGAACAGGTCTGTTCTCAGCCAGAACGGCCTGAGTACTCGCACTACCCTACCCCAATTCACGCCGACTCCAAATGGGGGATTCCCAGTAGTACATATGTCCCACTCAGCTCAGATATTTGACCACCTCGATAACAGAGTCCTCCTCGCCTGGTTCCAAGTTGAACACCCGAAATTCCTAGTAAGGGTGTTCGACCACACAGGAAAAGACGTCGCAGAACGCGCTGCCATCCTCGCAGAGCGCATCCGCGCTAGCATTGCCACCATCGCAGAGTTCGTCCAACAAGACCCCCCGCAGGTACGCGTCTCCCCCCCACAACCCCAGGGCGGTAGAGAAGTGAAACTCCTCCCAACGGGCTTCCTGGTCCACAAAGTAACAGAAGAGACCAAAAACCTGATCCTAAGCCAACGCATCTGGTCCAACACGGACCTCACGTTCGAAGCTCTCCCATTCAACTGCAACCACCCCCCAGAACTCTTGTTCTGTCTATCCGGCTACACGACCTTAGACACCCAGACCATCCTTCAGACCGTCCGCGACACTTGGTCTTGTGAAGAAAACCACACCCGCATCGAAGGGTTCTTCTCCCATTGCGGCCTCCCAGCGGGAGTGCCCACCTACATGGTTACTCACGACTTCATCGAGTCCGCTCGTGTCGAACTCCTCGACTTCAAGATAACGGGGGGACTGTCCGTACCGCGCTTTAACGTCCTCGCCACCAGTCCAACAAATGACGCCAAGACCTGGACTAACCTGCGCAGCTTCCTAAGCGCCCTTAACTACCCAACCAGCCTCGATGGCTGTGGGACATCGACAGCCCTCTCCGCATGCCAAATATGCCACTCGCTAGCCCATCCAAGAGGATTATGTCCATTCCCACTCGTCACACTCTGGAACGGCCCCCGAGTGGGCAATAGGAACACGGGGAACGGACAACGTCAACCTGGGAAAACCAGAGGCGGAAATGGGAGATTCAATCGCACTGTCTGATACCTCGTACAATCACACTCTATGCCGAATTCCATTCCTTCCTACCTACAGCTAGATGTACTAAAACCTAACCCCCTCTCAGCCCATACGTGTCCCCATCTCACATACATAGCCTAGAAACACACCTCACCCTACGTACATCAATTTCAGTCCTTTCTAAACCGTACAAACCCCCCCCCCCCCCCATCATATAATAAGCGCCACAACGGTTCTGTCTTAGGCCCGGCTCCGAAAGATCAAAAGAACCGCTGCGAACGTAAGACAGGTTTGAATGAGACACAAACCATCGAATTAAAGACACCTTGCCCAAATATACTGGTCGCGGAAGCGGGACAGGAAAGCAGGAGTCGTCTCAAAACAGCATGGTGCACACCAGACCACGGAAACCTATTTAGGTTCGGACAAGCCGTGCCGAGAGGCTTAAGTTTTCACTAGTAGATGATTCCAATGTCCTGGGCACTGATAATCATTGAAAACGCTAACATAGTCCACTGCTAATGGGCCAGACATGTCGATTCTAAGGCTACATAATGATCGTAACGTAGTCTTAGTAGTACGATCACCCCAAACACTCACATAAACTCCCCAAATCACGGTCGTTTTGTCGGTAACGGTGCAGGCATCCCAAGTAGCGGAGGAGGACCTCCTCGAACCACTGGGAGACCCTCCGATGACCGCTCTCGGGATTTCGGAAGTGGACATGCCAATCAAAGGCACACCCAACCCCAACATCAACCCCAGCCTCAAATGAGGGACCCACCAACACAAAGTATGGCCACACACGCCCTCCGAAACCAGACACAGGAACCTATCAGACACCCCAACCAACACCAACCAACGCGCCAAGTCATCACAACCTCCAACGAACACAAAAAAACCAGAGCGAACATCAAAATAGCCACTCTCAATATGAAAGGACGGACCTCGACAAATCTCGCGCAAAACCAAACATCTAAATGGACAAATGTAAATCAAACTGTGAGAGACGAAAAGATTGGCATATTGTGCCTTCAAGAGACGCACCTGACTACAGACCACAAAAATCAAATTGACAATCTATTCTCCCGGCGCCTGCGAGTCCTAAGCACGAGCGACCCAACCAGACCAGGAAACTCTGCAGGAATTGCATTCGTTCTAAATAAAGAAATATTAAATACCGCAGACGCCAAAATGAAAATCCTGGTACCAGGACGAGCAGCAGTCTTATCTGTGAAATGGCACAAAAATGAGACAATCAACATTCTAAACATATACGCACCGAATAACATGAACGAACACCGAAGCTTCTGGGAGAAAATAAGTTCAGAATGGACAGCGGCACACGCGGGCGACATTGACTTCATGATGGGTGATTTTAATATCACCGAAGAACCGATTGACCGCGCCCCCGCAAGGCACGATCACGAATCAGCCACCGAAGCTCTAAGAGACCTAAGATCAACGCTCAACCTACAAGACACCTGGCGCCTCGAAAACCCAAACACACGCACCTTCACATTCAGTAGTAACCGCAATACATTATCGCGCCTAGACAGAATCTACACCTCAACACGCCACTTAAACAGCATGACAGATTGGAACTCACAAATCAGCCACATCCCGACGGATCACCACATGGTGTTGACAAGGTTCGCACCACCCGGACTACCACACATAGGGAGAGGAAGATGGTCATGGCCAATAGGAATAATGAAAGATGAAAGCCTAATTAAACAAATTATAAAACTAGGGATTAATAAGCAACAACAAATGGAAGAGATAAACGTACGAGACGGCACCACCAACCCGCAAAAGTTATGGATTACTTTTAAAAAAGAAATAACCGACTTAGCAAAAGAAATGTTGAAAATACACCTAGGAAGAGTCAACCAACGAATACGAGCATTAACGAAAGACCTACGCAAGACAACGAACCTAAAAGACATAGACTTCTCTGAAAACACTAGAATAAATCGCATTATCATCGAAAAAGAAATAGAACACTTACAAAAGAAGAAAAACAAAAAAGCCCAACTAAAAGCACAATCACAATGGGCGTCACAAGGCGAAAAGATAAGCAAATACTGGTCAAAAATAAACAGTCAGAAAAAGCCAAGAGACATTATATATCGACTACACATACCAGAAACCAACAACTTCACCACAAAGTCAGAAGAAATGGCAGAAATAGCAAAAACATACCATGAAAAACTACAAACAGCCGACAATCACCAACACCACGACCAAGCTCGACAAAATGCGAGAAAAGTATCACTAGAAGAGATACCAGCAAATCAGAAAATCGAAGCACAAACAAGCCAACTGAACGAACTCTTACAAGAAGAGCACATTCTAAACGCGCTGATGTCATCGAAATCGGGAAGCGCCACCGGGATAGACGGTATCCCATACGAACTATGGAAACATATCCACGAAACATACACAGAAGCAAGTAAGAAAGAGCAACCAGGTCTAAATATAATCAAGATGCTTACCATCGTCATGAACGATATCCAACTCTACGGAGTCAACCAGGATTCGGACTTCACCCTAGGATGGATGTGCCCGTTATATAAAAAAAAGGACCGCACAAAAATAGAGAATTACCGACCCATAACACTCCTAAACACAGACTATAAAATACTCACCAAAGCTCTCGCTATACAACTAACGAAAAACATACACCAACTAATCCACCCGAATCAGAGCGGATTCGTGAAAGGACGGTCCATTTTTGACCCGATTCGTTTAGCCCAAACAATGACCGCATATGCGGACCTAATGGAAGAAAATGGTGCGATCATAGCCCTAGATCAAGAAAAAGCATACGACAAAATTCAACACCCTTACCTGTTCGAAACATTAGAAGCCTTTAACCTCCCACCGATGTTTATAAATACTGTTAAAACACTATATCAGTCAGCATATACACGAGTAGCAATAAATGGCTTTTTGAGCTCACCATTCCAAGTAACACGCGGTGTGAGACAAGGCGACCCATTATCCTGCCTTCTATTCGACCTGGCAATAGAACCACTGGCCTGCGCACTGCGCAACTCCCCAAGAGTGAAAGGATACCAAATCCCTGGAATACCGGAACGAATAAAAGTCAACATGTACGCAGACGATACTACGATATACTTATCAAAAGAAGATAAATACTCAGATTTAGAAACCATACTACAAACCTGGTGCATGGCATCAGGCGCGAAATTTAACATGGAAAAAACCGAAATATTGCCTATCGGAACGAAAGAACATCGCGCATCAGTAATACGAAACAGGAAAGTAAATGACCTGGACGCACCTTGGCAAGAACAAGTCAGAGTAGCCGAAGACGGCAGCCCTATAAGATCACTCGGAGCCTGGATAGGCAACGAGACAGAACAAACAGCATCCTGGGAATCGACTCTAACAAAAATCGAAGACAACCTCAACAGATGGAACATGGGACACCCCTCCCTCGATGGAAAGAAACTGATTGTACAAATGGTAGTTGGAGGAATGACGCAATTCCTCGCAAAGGCACAAGGGATGCCTAGAAACATCGAGAACGCCGTCACAAAGTTAATCAGGAACTTCATATGGGACGGGAAAACAACCCCACCAATAAGCACAGGGCGACTGGAAAGACCCATCGCCGAAGGAGGCCTTGGTCTCCTAAACATCAAAGTAAGGAATGAAGCAATAGACATAACATGGCTAAGAACCTACATGGACATAACAAATCACAGACCAACATGGGCGTTTGTTGCTGACGCCATAATCAACACACTGAAACCAGAAGGAATCACTAATGACACTGACCTGCGCATGTTCCTGACATCCTGGAACCCCCCCACAAAGGGCAAACAAGCAAGCAAACTGCCATATATAATCACAAACATGTTGAAAACAGCCAAAAAACACCATGTGAGCTTCGCACCTTTAAAGATCTCCGACAGCCTCAAAAACCAACTCCCAGCCTGGTTACATCTAGGCGCCCCACCAAGAACATACCATAGGACCAAAAATAATTGCCTAAAGCAAACACACCGAGTAATATCAGTGAAACATCTAAAAGACACTGCCAAACGAATAAAAGACCAAAGATCTCACCAATCGAAAGCCACATGTACATGCTCCAAATGCATCAACGACAGACTAGCAGGATGTAAGAACCCCCACCAATGCGCAAAGACCGCACAACACATACTAGATAGCCTCCTCCCAAAATATAACCCTAACACGACACCTAGAAAAGATCACTTAACGCTAACACATAGACGCCTCGAGAAAAACGTACGAGCTCGTACACAACCGCGGGGAGAAATCCTATTCAACCCTTCTATCACAATACGGAATAGTCTGACGGACTGCTTCCGCATCTTTGTAGACCCATCAAGACCGGTTGAAATACCTGCATACAGACTACGTGTCCCTCTCAACGGAAGACAGACAATCGACGACACTCTCACCATATTCACGGATGGCTCCTGCATCAACAACGGCAAATACAACGCAAAGTGCGGAGGAGGAATCTGGATTGAAGAACATCACCCAATGAACCGAGAAATCAGCATGCCTGGAACGCACCACTCAAATCAAATAGGTGAACTTGTGGCAGTACTAGTAGCCCTGCAAAACGCAAACCCAATAACACCTGTCAAAATAATAACAGACTCTAAATATGTAATAAACGGACTAAACACCCACCTTGACGAGTGGGAGAACGCCGGGTGGATCAACGTGGCAAACGCCCAAATATTCAAAGCTATAGCATATCAACTACGCCGACGATCGGCGCCAACTAGCTTCCAATGGGTCAAGGGACATAGTCAAGTGACAGGAAACGAGAAAGCAGATCACCTTGCTCAAAACGGCGCATCAAAAATAACCACCGACATCATAGATACATACGTCCCTCGGAACTTCGACCTCCAGGGTGCAAAACTGTCAAAAGTAGACCAAAAGACTGCTTATAGAGCGTTAATGACGAAGAAACACATAGATTACAAAAGACCAACCTTAGGCATGCTGGATATCACTAGATACGCCATTGAAACATTAACGACCACACTAGAGACGGATGAAACGATATGGCGAGGATGCAGGAACAACGACATCTCCAAGAAAATACAAATCTTCCTATATAAAACGTTAAATAATGCATTCCGAATTGGAGATTTCTGGACACATTTACCCAATCTCGGACACAGAGCGCGATGCCAATCATGCGGAGAAGAACCAGAATCGATGGAGCATATATTAATTCAATGCACAAACCCAATAAGAAAGAGAATATGGCACCTAGCGAAAAACCTTTGGCCGGAGAAACATGGCCCATGGCCTGAACCGTCCCTAGGACTCATCTTAGGATGTGGCAACCTATCACTCCCGAAAAACGCACCAAACAGAGATGACAATGACAAGAAATGCGCCGCGATAATAAAAGGGGCATCACGCCTCCTAAGAATCTTGATATCAGAGTCGGCCTATCTTATATGGGTAATAAGGTGTGAGCGCGTCATCCGAGAACAAGCACATACCGATGAACATACCATAACACGGTGGACGAATACTATAAACAATAGGCTACAACTAGACAGAGTGGTAGCGTGCAAAACGAAACGATCAACCAAGACGACATCACAAGTATACCATACATGGGCTGATGTAATCACAACAAACAACGACAAATATAGTACAGGAAAAGATTGGGTAACCGCCCTAGAGGTTTTAGTGGGTATTAAACTACCCCGGCCCCCGCAGACCGAGGTGTCCAGGTAGTATACGGAGCCCCACACTACTCCCAGGAATGGAGTGTGCATAAGTAGCATTTTTCCTCGGACGGCGCCAGTGCGCCGCTATAAGCGTTTATTTAGAGCTAGACAGCGTCAGTTGCTAAATAATAGACCCGCTTTTCCAAAAAAAAAAAAAAAGAATTCGGCCTTGATTGCCTTTTTTGTAGTGAGGTAACCACACTGCACGAGCATGCCCGATGATCATATTTTTCAGTCAATTAGATGTTTATCGTGGCCCTCAATAGATAAGTACTGTCGTGCCGAGCAGCGTTGCCTGTGAAAAAGTAGTGATTTGAGTTGTTTTTGACCAAATTTTGACTTTCTCCCCAGTAACTACTAACAAAGTGGTTGGACACAAGTTTTTGGACAGAATGGCCCTTGGGCTTCTAGGCCACATGTCAAATTTTTATTGTTTTTAGTAGGAACAAATACTAGGTCATCGTATTTCTGCCGACTTCTGCCAACCACCCTTGACCTACTGCCGGCAATTGCCGCTTGGCAATTGCCACCGGCAGAATGGCAGCATTCTGCCAACAACACTAGCAATGGGCTTGAAGTTTGCGCCCTGGCACGCGAGACGCACGCGCGTGGACGACACTCCAAGATTATATAATATAGAAATTCTTGGCAAATTGTGACCAGTTATGATACTTTGCTGAGACCCCGGATGGATGGCTCCCCGGACACCTCGGAATACAATTGTTCTTCCACACAGACCTCGATGAGCTCACTTATCGGAGAGCCCTTCCAAGTATCGAGCTACCCTGTTCCAACGAAAATAAGGCACGAAAAAGTACACAATCCCACATATGCGTCATACGGCCGCGATTTTCCCGGACATGCAACAGTGACCGTCCAGGCAGAAGGTATACATATCGTTGATGTGAGTTTTCTAGACTCCTGCAGAGACCCGTTGATGGAAATTCTCTATTTTCAGCTATCTGAACTTCATACAGTAGCCTCGCACACCTGTGGATCTAATGTCGCATTTTCTGGACCTGCGAGCAGCCGGTGCACACTAGAGGATGATGAGCGTATATGCACAACTTATGCACTCGTCTCTTCCGCACCAGAGGTTGCTGTGAAGAACAGGGACCGGACAGTATGGATTGTGAAGCAGAAAATCTTAGGTGGCACCTCGGGTAAAAGTGACAAACGCGAAATTGTGGTATGTCTCGCTCATTAAAACATCATATCCTACACTGACGGAATCGTCAGTTGCCTCATGAAGTCGCGCGTATCTACTCAGACAACAAAAGTTCAAACATTTTACTCGTATCTTCCACTGGTGATATCAGTGTCGCAGATGATGAGTTGAACATACAGTCCACTCTCGTATGTCCACATCAACAAAATTTCCTGGACGTGTTTTTCTTCCCTGGCACATCATGTAATTTTTTTCCGCCTCATGAAAACCCTCCAGACACCATCATAGTGTTCTGCTCGAGCTCTGACTCCATGCTGCTTCTGTCCATTGTATTTGTTACTGGCAAGGATATGACCATCATCGGCCAAAACCAGGTTTCGATCTCCCATGGAGTACCGGGACGGAAAACAGACCACCACGTAATTGCCCTTTCTTGTGGTCCCTGTGGGGTGTTGAGCTACATAAGTGAGCTTCTGTGTCTATCATGATTTGAAGATGTCTCATACCGTCAAGATGAATCCCATACTTGGGCTGCTTATCAGCTCGAGGTAAACAACCTAACAACATCTATGACACAGATTGGCGAAACATTAGCTCTGGCCCAATTATCGCATTCGAATGCCCATTCTTTTGGACGCGGCATGTGTCTCCTTTCACTGGGTTCCTCGTTGGTTCTCCTCGCTGCTATGACCGCCACGCCATCATCAGAGATATCAATCCTTCTCTGGGACATGCGTTACGGTGTAGTTATTGCATCGCATGCTATCCCAATCCCATCCACTATTGCGCCGAGCATCAAACAGGGCATTGATATGAATTTATTGCTCGCAGATGCAGGGCAAGTCTTGTTAACGTTGTGCCCTGCAAATATTTCACGGACCGCTTCGTCGACCTCCGAGTCTCCATATCGTTCGATAGTTTACATCATTCCCCTGGATCCGAACTTGAAATCTACCATCGCTGGTGCAATCGGAAAAACCCACGCAACTTCTGAATGGCTGGTACCGAATCCTAAAGCTGAAACTCTAGCGGACAATGACCCTAGATCTAAACTGCTTGTCGACATGTCGAATCATTTGCAGCGCAATGAACCCCATAAGGCGGATGAAGCATTTTTCAGATGGGCCAAGGCACATACTTCAGCTGGTGGGTCACCCTCAAGTAATGCACTGTCAATCTCGACACCGGTGCGCAGTTACAGCCTCGATCGGAGTTTCTGATGCCAAGTTTGACAATAGGACGGAGCGGCGTTGGAAGCTCTTTATGGTTACGGTTTTGTCAAAGAGCTTTTAGCCCTCTTCTTTGCAAAGGAGTACACTGACAAGCCTCAATATTCTCCGCGTGTCATGCGGCACTTGATTGAGAGTCGCGTCGTCAGCGCAGGCATGGTAGACGGCAGACTTCTCACAGCACTAAAACAATACGGCGATTGGGTGGGTGATTCCTATCTCTAGCATGATAAAGTCAATAATAGCTCGTGCAATAGGAAAGCATCATGTTGTCGTTCAACTCAGTAGTCGATATATCTGAGGACGAGATGATTTCCCTAGCCAAGGCGCTTATTGATGAGCAGCGAGAGCCACAGCCCGATCCAGAGGTCATGAATGTGGATAGCAATAAGGCCTGGACCCCAACTCTATCGGCTTATATGCTGATGTGCGTCTCATATCCAACGTCTCCTGCTGCACTGCGTCTGGCCATCAGAAAACACCTGCCAGATGCACAAGATCTCATTTTGATCTTAGAATTGCTGGACGGCTGGACAGTTGGTGGAACCGAGGAGTATATTCGTACCCTTTTAAAATCTGTGGCATCGAACACTTTAATAGAACACCGTGGCGGTGCGGCCCCACCGTACGATAAGGTATGCTTGTGTTCAGTAGCCAGATAAAGCCTGACACTCTACAGACAATATCCTTCCTGCAAGTCTTGTTGGACGCTTCGTTTGTTTCCTTGTTGCAATTCCCTCCGTCGCACGATTTGCTTCGAAGTATCATGTCGCACATAGAACCCGAGATAGGACTTCATGAGCGTGTGGGGAACCTTCGAGGGGCATTGGAACCCTTCGCCAAAGCTCAGAACCGAATAGTGAAGGAGAGGGCTGAGGGAACGCCGAAGGAAACCCCGAACGAATGGAGAAAAAGACGCAAACATCAAGAACAACAGATTGCACTCGGTGTTGGGCTGTATAGATTGGAGGAGCTTGTTATCTAGCGCAGATCTGTATCTCCTAGAATTCCGTGTTGGATGAGTGCTGTGCTCTGCAATGATTATCCGTGCTCAAACAAAGTTCGCAAGTCAGTGACTCTAGACGCTGAGGTTGAAAATATTCCTTCACAAGGAGGTGTTCTGTTGAAATATTGGAGGGGCATCAGTGAGTGTAGCATCGTGAATGCATCGACGGGATGGACGGTTGATAGCAATGAGCGCTGACTCCTGCACTTGAAATTGTCAGTGGTCTTTGTCGACCTGTTCAGGTCCTGGGCTGCATTGTCCGGAGCCCGTCGCGAACGTTATTTCATCAAAAGCCGACTTGTCGGATGTACAATTGCAAAGGTGTCACCTCGTGCCCGTCCGACAAAGCTCGATGTTGGCATTTTGAAAATCAGTTGCCAACTGTCATAAAAATTTTGTGACCGACAAATACAATACACGATTCATCTTCTCCGATAATTCGTACATTTCTGCCCATGAGAGCTCCACACATCCCGGAACCTTGGAATTTCAGCGTCAAACCTAGTACACATGTGTTAATGCGATGCACCATTTGAGTAGAGATGAACACACCATATCCAATTCTGTCTTGTTAATTGTGTGTGGTTAAGTTGGCCCTGGGACAGCGACCAGTCACGAATTGCTTTGGCAAGCTTGACATCAGGATAGCTATAGTTGTAACGGAAAATGGTGATCATGACTAGATGGGTGCGAATTTTTGGTACATGGGTAGCGGTAGAATAACCTCCGCACTCCATTATCCAACCGTTCTCGATTGAGGGGTCCCAGGAGAAGTGTTCTGAGGATATGGACAATTGTGGGCGGGGCGTGACCCCCGTAGTGTCCAGAGGAATGGACCAACAGTGACGATCACCCACCCACCTCTTCTCGTCCAAAAGAAATAGTTGAGGACGAGCGGCATGTTCCGGCCCGAACACTGCGTAGACTCTCCAACCCCTCTGCACATACTTTGCGACGGCATCCAATTGGTTCGACCCGGGGATTTGGATGGCCATTCGCTCCTCGAAGGTTGCAACGGGGTAAAAGGAATAAGCTGCGT
>NW_024539822.1:0-40793 GCF_016647785.1 Suillus fuscotomentosus | reverse complement strand
GTACCACTACTTATGATTTGACTTTGGTAGCATGGCAAACAGATGCAGGCGCAGCATTATCTAATCGCAGCATGCAAATAATTTCCTGCGGTTGTCGGGAACAGCTGTCTCTTCACGAGTCAAATTGAACTTCCTATCCTTTTGAATTCCCCCAATCGTCTGATATACTATGGCTCATAAATAAAAGGCATCAAACGCCAGCTCAGATCGACATCATCTGCTCAGTCGACTGCTAACATAGTTGTCCCTCTCCAGTCCTTTAATTGGGTCCCCTCATAAGTTCGCCGAGCACGCCGGACGAATGCAATAGCATCGTCAAACGGTTCGAACGAGGAGACCTTGAAAAACACGCAGCATACTCCTCGTTGCTCAAGCAGCCAACTGCACCATCCCAGGGAGTGCCGAGCAAGCGCGCCCCGAAGCAAGTACCAACCTAGACCTTTTATGCGGGTGCTCGACCACATCCAAGGCGCCGCGACGCCTTCACTTCAGCCGAATTTCCTGTCACAACGGTTTAAGTAGAACCAGAGACAGCCCCTGTGAAGCAAGGTAAAGCGAGTGGCTTGTCATGGTACAGACTCATGAGCCCATGCCCAGTCGATAGATAGGGGATCATTCACCAGCTTGAAGATATCCCTGAACTGCCAGAAAAGAAACGACAGGTAGAACCCGATCTTTCCAACCTTGACTACCCCGACAGTTAATTGCATCGTCACATCTCCCCTGATGTACGACGCACCTGCAATATTCTCCCATCGTGGGCCCCTAATGTCCTCGAGGGTCGAGTCATTAATCACGTCGGCTGCCCTGAATTCCCGTGCTCTGAGTGGGACAACATTATCACCGGTCAGCCCGTCAACCTTGGTGACGTCCTCTCCGACTTTATGCAGGTCCAGGACCCGTGATTGTCACTGCTACGTCGGATTGGTTTTCCGCATGTAACTGCCTTGTGCAAGCATACCGCTTCGCGCTCCCCCATCGGACACATGAATTTGATGGACCTACGGAAATCACATAAACACTATGTTCTACGCACATCCCCATCTCACCCATCTCACTTCAAAATCATCAATTTTGACAAAGCAATCAGACAGCAGGTAGGCTCATGCCGTAACTTGGAACTTTACCAATTTCGAAAAATTCATGGGTACTGACTTCTCTTACTTCTTCTCTTATAGTCGAAACTGCATGGAAAGCTTAGAGGCTGTATCTGAAGGCAAAACTCCTGACAGGAAGGAGCCCTGCTGACGCTAGGTCTACGGCGTTTGCACATATTCCTCTTCATTGTGGCATCACATACGTGGTTGCGACTAGCAACCACCCTGCATGTGAGCACGAGGAGGGTGGTTGTAGTCCACGGCTTTTGTATGACGGTCGCTCTATCGTGGACCTGCGTCACCATCGCCAGTCTGGATTGACTTCTTCATCCTTCACCGTGTAAAATTATTCCTTCCCTGTTAATCAAAATCTCGTCAACCACGCAAAGCATCATCTCTCCTCGCTTCAATCAAATCAAATCAAGACAAGACAAATGCAAATGCAAATACGTATCTCAGCCTCCTTTCGCCGTGCGCCTCTTCGTCTACATATAGCAATCTAACCAGAGATCTCCCAATCAATACGGTCTCAACGGTCAGCGCGATGTTGATCCGTGTATCGATCTTGGCAACTCTAGCGCCCAACGTTTGGGTATCTTTTCATGTGCCTGGTAGTCTGTATCCTGCTGTGTTTCCATTTCCATTTCCTTACTACCTCTACTCGAACTAAGCAGATCCAACGTAGTCGTGACTCGTGATGTGGCCTATCGGGAGCTTTTGAAACAGTCGCGCAGCCGACGCCCATCATGCTTATATATGTGCATCCACATGGACACTCAAACTCTCGCTGCATCTGGTCAAATACATGAGCGCCATGATACGGTATATAAAGCCACCAATGACCATGTCCACCGATTTCTGCCGAATGCAGTCCTGCATCTTAGGCCTGTCGGTGGCAAGTCTACGAACATGGACTCCAAACTCGCTGGATTTGGTTGACTGCACCAACGCGGCGGGCAAGCATCCACCATTTTCTTCTTCAATATACCACGTAACAGTACAACAAACAAGACATACACGATGCGACAACTAGTGTTCAACACAAATAGTACGCAGACTTTCAAAACGGAGATGACTATTCAACAAGGGTCTATCAAAACACAAAACGAAAGCAAAAAGGAGATGAGGCACGACATACAAATATATCAACTAGAGTAATAATTACGATTCGGCGTGACAGGGAATGAAAATGAGGAATGTTTAGATTCGTGGGGTAATGCGAGTTTCAGGTCCATAAGGTCTAGTGTCCGCGCTGCCGCTGTCCGTGGAGAATATTATAACGTCCAGGCTAGATCACAACGTCCGAAAAGTACTAGGTGTCCGTGAGGGGTCATAACGAACGTGAGCGTAACCATAACATAAGAATGCAAAAAGGCACTGTCCATAAGAGATTAGCTAAAGTCCAGTCAAAAATGAAGAAACGAGGCCAGGCGGGGAAAAGCGTCAATATAATAGCGTGTCCAAGTCACGAGAGCCAAGAGTCCGTTGGTCGGGAATTAAGTTTTTTTTTTCCGAAGTGTGCACACGGACTGCTGTCACCAAGCATTTTCGCTATCGCTAAATAGGCTACAGCCCTGACAGTCGCTTTTGTACCTTGGCCACTGAATAACCCAGCAGGGGGAAGCGTGCGCTGAGGTTGTTCATAGCGTAAAGCATGGTCCCAATTTCACTACGGACATCCGAGCTGCTGACGAGCGGCCATGAAGACTCGATGACATTGAGTTCTCGAATCAACGTGTCCACAGCGCACGTCCAACAAGGCTGTGTCAAGAAATTAGTCAATCATTCTGTGTAGCACACTCAAAAAGATACTCACGCCGATGATGGGATCGAGGTACTCGTAATCTGTATCAGCGATATGTTTGATGATGGATACAAGACACCGCGCAGCCCGAAGGCATTTTTCATACGAGACAGGGTCTTCAGCACCAAATGGATAATACAGATTTATCATCGCAGCGTGAGCTAGCGTGTGTGTCGCAATATAGGCGTGTTTCTCGTCAGGCACCGTGGCGTCGAGTTGATGTACCGGAATAAGGGTCTGGATAAAACGGGCTATCGTGTGTTCCAAAGTTTGAAAGTCATCAGTAAATGCGCTCGACATTACTAAAGCTGCAAATTGATCAGAAAGTAGTACTAATCTGGAGAAAATGGGCCTACGTTGGTCCCAGGTTGATGCGAGGTGGTGCGCACGTTCGAACAGAGCGGATGCTTTGACACGGAGGGCCAGTGGGGAAAACCCTCCGCGGACGTTTGCGACCTGATGTTCAAAGAAGCTCCGAACAGTATGGAAGCTGTGCAAATCATCGATCTGACCCTGAGAAGAGTGAGTCAGTATATGCTCTACCCACTGATAACGTAAACGTACTGCTACATATTCTTCCATATCTTGCGGCCACGGCATTGTGATGGACGCGTATCCATCTGAACCATGCGGAATGGTCACTGGTTTATGAAGTACCACCGACCAGCACCGATCCAGGACAAATACATGCCAAAATGTCAATATGCGCTCGCCCTGCTCGATAGCGTCTTTCGGAGGGTCAAGTTTGAAGGGTGAAATGGAGGCTGTGGTCTCAAATGATGATCGATTGGTCATTGCTCCGTGAAGGCCGCATTGAATAGCCAGTGATGCAGCAGCGTTGGCATGGTAACTGCCTTCTAACGACCTTCCGTTTGATAGGAAGTACACGGACAGAAGACAGGATGCTTGGATGACATCAAGTAACCTGTTTTGGTACTGGATGGCATCGCTGAGGGAGTCGAGGGCTCGACTCAAGTAATGAGACTCGTGCGTGCTGAGGGGGCCTGGCCTGGAGATATAGCATGCCCACAAAAATATAGCGTTAGTGAGGACAGGGTGATGCTGCTCCATGACGGGTCGAGTGAAAGATTCTCGTAGTCGGCCCATGTGCAGACCCAGGAGGGACTGTCGAGAATGTGAGAAAAAGACGTCTACGAGTGTTTGAGCGAGCTCTATTGTGGGTTGTGGTTCCTCATGGTAGATATCCGTGAATGGCGTAGGTGAGGGTGAGGGAATGCCTTGTATCCAAGAGCTTTGAGGGGAATTGTTTGCTGTAAAATATAAGACTTAATGCGAGATGATCACGACGGATCAACACACCGGAAGGAGAGAAGGAAGAGACTGAAAGTGAGAAGCCTGTGCTTGCGGGAGAGCCAGTAAGGGAAGAGGAGGAGCTTTCTGAGCGACCATGACGATGCGGATCATGTAGAGTTACGGATGGCGAGGTATACTCAGGATCCTCGAGCTCTCGTATACGCTGTTCTAAACGCTCGATATGTTCACGGAGAAGTTGAGTTCTCGTCTTTCCCTTTCCATCGTCGTATTGACAGGCGTCGTGCTGTTTTGCACGAACACATTGTTGACAGGCTGGTTTGCTACCATCACATCTCTGATGAGTTGATTAGCGACTGACAGAGTATGAGGATTATATGATGACTTACCATCTTCCTCTTTCTGGACAAGGCGCGTTTAAGCATGGTCAGCGAGTTTTTATGAATGATAGACGAATAGAGAAAATACCTGCAACGCAAGCATGCTTTTCCCCTCTGGAGAGTTGGCGGGGGCGTGGTGGACTGATTACTGGCCATTATGGGAACGGATACTAAATATACACGAATGAGAGTGGAACTAATGGGTGAAACCGTATCAACGAGCTGCGGAGTACAGGGTTGAGAAGAGTAACATACCAAAGAGCCTTGTGGATGTGACCTTGGGGAGACGCTAAAGATGAAGAGAGAGATGGAGTATGAGTACTCCAGGCATGAAGTGAGCAAGTGAGACCTAGTAGTAGGGGGGCGGTGACACGAACTAGTCAGAAATAATTTACTGAAAGCACATGAACAGAGTGCTCAAATAGTTCCTGAAGCCGTGACTTCAGATAGCAGAGCCCGCGTGATGTCGGACAAACCTTTGAGTGGTTAGTTCCGCCGGAGATCCAGGAAACTTCCGAGGTTTTACGATCCCGACAAAAGTCGATGATGATCCACATGCAATGGCGGTCTTTGGTGGCTGTTTGTTTCTATTAGGATCCTTTGCTGGTCAAATCTCACAACGGTCTTTCTATCCCGTGTCGTTCATAACCTCCAGGTAATACTAAAAATCTATCACTTGGCACAGATTCCCACTTATTGCTGTACAAGGTCAATGCCAACACAGCTTCACCCGACAGATGAAAAAGGTACGCAGCACAAAACAATGTGGTAGTACTTTCACTAAATTTCACCTCCTCTCGCAAACAAGCCTGACGAGTCGCGCGAAACTATTATCTGACTTCTGGCTGTTAAAATCCGCCAAGGCAGATTGGTTCTTCGTCATCCGACGGAATGAAGCAGGGCCAACCATCTTCGCCACGTTTTTGTTCATATCCGCGGAATGGGTAACGACCTACGATTTTGGGACTTTTCAGACAACCGGCCCTGCAATATTGAATTATCTAGGACTCCCTTCATGTCGGACTGCGTGGCGCTAAAATATCTGTGCAGACAATCCATCTTACGACACACCAGTATCAGGTTCTTCACCGGTCCGCAACGGCACGGAATGTTGCGACTAACAGTCGACGCTGAGACTACGCCAATGTATTTGCTTTCTACTGAGAAGGCAGACTTGATACCGTTAACATGACTTCTACGTTGCTTCACATCAAAAAACTGTTATCGGCAGCTTCCATCCTAAATCATGTTGGTTTATTCTCTGCGAGCATACTTTACCACACTGCCCGTGATACATCATCCATCTAGCCTTATAAATAATCAAGGTATCAAATAAGGTGCGCCACAGTCCAGTGCAAAATTGCTATTGAATCAGCTTGCATTAAGTTTGAGATTCTGCTAAAGCGCTCAACCTAAGGTTTGATCGTGTACCTTCTCCCCGCATAACCTGCCGTCCTCGTGTTCACAGAAGTTACGGTACTCCAGGGTGCTCCGCTATACCGTTTACCTTCTGCCATGATGCCCTTCATAACCGACGCTGTTATGAGCAAGTTATGATCGCGGGTAACTTCTTTCCCGGGCTTACCCCATCACCTGATGACGTCAACAGATCTCGAGGCTCTGTTGTTCATTGCATGGCTTTACACAGCTATTTGATCAATTTGCTAACTCGACGATAATTATATGGTTGGGACTGATCGTATCCATATTACATTACTAGTCCGACAATGCAAGATGTCGAATTTCACGACATCACCTTGCACTGACAAGTCAGCCTGAGAGCGCTCGAGGTTTGACAATACTTTTCAGACTCTTCCTTCATCTCCGTCTCAACTGTCTTCCCCGTTGATGAAAATCCATACTTCTGCTCCCATTGCTTCTGTCCCCTATCGATCACAATGAGTATCAGGGTACACACTGCCTCAAATTTTTTATTTCCAAGTCCAAACCTCCGTCTTCTTTGAATCTGAGCTTCGACTGCACAGGCGCAAGCAGCAAGCTTATCTCTCCGAGGGCCTGTCTACATTCCGTAAGTCATTGCTATCACTCCTCATCCTAGTGCAAACCTAATATTTCTGTTTCTTAAGTTAGCGTTTAGACACCCACCACGTTATTCTCCCTAGTACATGTCCGGGGCCGCGTATCGGTATCGGGCACAGATACCGCTCTGCCTTTCTTCCCGATCTACGTCTTCACGTACGCCGCGTGTGCGTACCTTGTCCCAAGGTCAGTTGGTCTAGCGGTGCCACAATCACAACCATCATTTATATCAAGCTCGCACGACGGGCAGTACCTGTATCGTTCGGGGCCGTGCACAGACTAAATACCACCTCGCACCATGGTCCAGTATTTCCCATTTTCCTCAATACGTTCGGTTCCGCTGACATTGATCGGCGACTACCTCACCGTCACAAATGCAGCCGTACCCTGAGCACCCACAGTAGTCTTTTTCTCCCCACCAGCAATAGATAAGAACCTGATCCACACCCAACCCCGGGTTCTACCCCGTTGAAATCCCTGTTCAGCATTTACCCTGACATAACCACTGATATCAACTCTCACAGTGGCAATTCCACACCTCGACATATTCGGTGCCGCTCATTTTTCCCATCTCGTACTCCGTGTTTGTGACACAGGCTGTTTTGATCTCGCTCGGAAATACAATGAGAGGGATCTGAGCTTCGAATTCTTTGTCCTGTGGGTCTTTTTTGCCAGCGGTTGTATCATCCATGACTATTAATATTGGCGGGGATATTTCCAATGTCTCTTCGCGGGAGGTTTGTTGCTCCATTTGCAATAATCGTGGCATGATATGATATTGTCATTGATAGGCATCAACATATGCGTTTGTCGGTCCCCGATGACTTCTGAAGGTCAGGGACGTTTGCTTCCTATTGCCTCGGGAATTTCGAATTTGGTCAGGGAGTCGTCGACTTCTTGCGCTGAGTGCGCAAGATAATTACGACAAGTCTATATCTCTACGCATGGTATATCTGCATAAGGAATTACATACTCATTCATTTGTCGTTCGTTCCTGACAGAATCGAGGAGGTCGTCAATTGCCGAAGGGCTTAAATTTTCAAGACTGGTGAAGATAACAAGAGGCTTCGCGAAGGTCATTTTGATTTTGTTCTCCACAATGTCGGATGATCATTGATATCAGATAATGATGCATGATGATATAGACGCCGTGCCGCCGGAACTCTCGTACGATCACATTTACCTGGGAGCGGCCCCTGGTCTGTTCAATAGATCAGGCCAACTCGAACCAACTGTAAAACTGTAAGAAATATCCCGCCGGATAGCAAGTATGTGAGTGCCTCTACGGCGCTAGAATGTTACGATCGAAGTGCTCAGCGAACCTAGACACATACATACACCCCATCAATCCGCTGTCATCGTGCAGAAGTGGGGTAGAATTCGAACCTCCAGCCCTATTTATAGAGGGTGATGAATCAAGCTATTGGGGACGAATCACGGGAAATGCCTCAACGCAATGCCTCGACATCCGTTGATCGTGCGCGCGAGGGAATACCCTGCGACTACAAATGCATTGCGATACGACTTGCTTACCTATCATGGAGTGCCGCCAGAGACGAATCTCCACATCCGTTGATCGTGCGCGCGAGGAATAACCGTTAACCAGCGACTCTGCAAATCTATGCAACACATGCATGCAAGATTTTAAAACTCCGCTGATCGTGAGGCGACTGCACATGTACGAGCAAGTTACGCGGAGTTGCTAGACGAATCATATACCTCCACATCTGTTGCAGCGACCGCGATACGTGCAAGACCCCTGAGCTGGTAGAATCAAACACCTTGTATCGTGAGAAATGTGCAAATGACATCCCGCCCAATATATAAACCAACCGTGATAAGTACAACTTACCTAAATCCAAAGATATAAAACCAGAATAAAAGAATGGCCGTAAAAGTGTCATGTTAAATACGTGGTAAGTGTCAGATCCTAAGTAAGTCAGTATGAGTATCCGAGTTGGGTAAGCAGCGAAACCAAGACTCTGTATGGTATCACAATAAAATAATAGATGTGGTATAGTCTCTTTTCTTTAGAGCAATATGGTGAAGAAAGCTGCCACAGATGCGAGGAGGGTGAGGGAGACAGCAATGTTTGATCTAGGAGATGCAGCGCCGGAGAGGGGGTTGCCTGAGCTGCTGGTCGAGGTAGCTGAGTTAGTCACCTTCGCAGGGTTTGGATTTGAAGTGCCGGTTGTTGTAGTGCTCAAGTCACTGGCAAGCTGCGCAAAACCAACAGCAGCAGGATTGGCACGGAAAACGGAGTACACGTTCTTGAGGAACGTGTCACCAATTATCCAGGTGGGAACGTTAGAGCCACTGCCAACGCTGGTGCCGATGTCAAAGATACCACCAGCGCACATCTGAGTCGTAGCAGCCGAGGTGGAACTGGAGATAGAACCAAGGTTCATGTCGGCAGGGTTGATCGTCCAGGTAGAACCGCCGAAAGATATGGTGACTGTGACATCAGTGGTACAAGCTAGAAATAGATGAGTCTTCTGTTTGTCCAACATTGTACAAGTGATACTGACGGAATGCGTATAGACCTGCGTATTCTCCCGTAAGCGCTTCGGAGCCTGGAACTTGAGCCCAAATATCTGCGGCAACGGTGGAGGGTGCGGCGATGAGGGTCGTGCCTGTGTCGATGGCAGCAAGGGAACTGGATCCAACACTGACTGTGTTGCCTTGCACAGAGAGCGCTGTTCATTTGTGACTGATCAGCAGACTAGCGATATAACAAACTGAAGAAGCTAACAATTGACATTGAGCAACCAATACGATGCCGGGCCAGTTAGGTCCAAGTACTCAATAGAGCCCTGGTACAAACTCGAATTTGTTCCACCAAGAGTGAGGGTACCACCCGGAGCAGTGCTCATGGTGGATTGGTCGATATAGCGTGCAAGGTAGAAAGAGAACAAGGGTTCTGAGAGCTGGTTGGCATTATAGAGAGCTTGCCAAAACGGGGTGGCATTGAGGGCAGAAATGGTGTTGAATCCAAGACCCATGATACCTGAGAGTTCACCAGTGATCAAGCCAGATGTAATTGAAGAAACAGCCACTGCGACCGAAAATAAGTCTGAATTTAAGTCAAGTCAAGATAGACGTACGGAGTTCTTGCTGATTGATAGTGAAGCCACCGAAGGTGACAGTGTCTTCGGCGACAGACCCTTTGACTGATCCTGAGCCATAATTAATCTCCAGTGGGGTGCCTGACGACTGGAATGTCGAGGATTTTGAGGTAGTAAACTCATATGATGCGCAAGCGGAACATGAGGATGTCGCAACCCAAAGGTCGGAAGAACCAGTGTCGAGAACAAGATCAAAATTCTGGGCCCTTGGAGACGATGAGTATTTGTTGAGATTGTTTCGATATTGTAACTCACGGAGTCCCAATGCTCACGACACCCGAGTAACTGGAATCGTTACCCTAATAGAATTATTATCCAAACTAAATAAAAGCCCGAATTGCAAACCTCATCAGTGATTGGAACTGCAGCGGTGTTTGCTCGCTTGGAATATGTGGCACTTGTTGGCCGAAAACCGTATTTTGCCCGTAATGCTTCGACGGCTTTCGGTAAGTTTGCGACTCTATTTGTTTGACTACGTCTGACGATTGGGACATGAATAACACCTGTATCCGGCTGGGAAGCAGCGAGAGCAAAGGGAAGGAGTGCGGCAGCTATTAGAGGTAGAGAAAACATGATAGAACAAGAAGGAGCTCGATGAGAGAGAAAGAAAGAGAGAGAGTACTTAAACACAAGACTAGCTTGCGTGAGTGGGCTTGTGTCAAGAGGAAACTAGACACTTGGCCTTGCGCAGTGCAGGGCTGTGCAAGATGAATATATCAATATCTCTTGGCTTCCACGCTTAAAGTTATGACAACCTTGTTCCCACATATGGGGGTCAATTCTGGACCCTAATTCGAAAGGACAATTGTTCCTTCATCCTTGTTTCAGACTCATAATTGACGTTAGTCGTGCTGCAGACTTCATTCGAGGAGGGACTCGAACTGCGAATTTACAAACTCATGCGATCACAATCATGATGCGCTAAACAAAGTCGCGGCAGTGCGTCAGATGCTCATGATCAACTCGTGTACACAGCCCAAAATCTGGCTGTAGGCTCTGGGATATACCAGTGTGAACTCGCTTTGGCGCAGCCACTGTTTTGTATATCATTCTCTGTGCTGTGCATGTGTCCGCAAGACTCAAGAGTCATTCCATCAGCGTTTTGTGAGTCTCTCATTCCCGTTGCTGGATCTTATCATGAACCTTACTTCAACGAGTCCTTGTTCCACCATAGGCAAGGCAAACATATTGCCCCAATTCGATTATCTGCTTTCCCTGTTTCTCAGCGTCTCTCGCGCGTGTCATAACACTGCGATCTAGAATAACTCGGTACTAGGCCGCGTGATGATTATATTTGTTTCTTTGTTATCTTAGCTTTATTGCTATGACACTGTGTCCATGTTCTGCCAACATTTCGTAAGTTCCCTCGTTCCTTTCATCTCGCGATGCATTCCCCTCTAGCGACACGTCCATGAGGTCAACTTGGGTCCAGTTCGATGTTGGTTCGATGTCGAGGCCCAACACCGCATGTCCCGGCAATTACATTACTTGGCATTTCACTTCTCCGTTTGCGTCATCTCTCTTGCCTGTGTACAAGCATGTTCTTGTTGCTTTATCGGCTGTCCCATACAGGATACCTGCACAATTGCTTGTATCAGCGGTCCTATTCATAAAGCACTGTTGTTTTCCCCGCAAGGACATAAATTAGGGGTCACGGTAATAATAAGGCACCATATAAGGACACGCGACCCTCATTTCTCATCGAATATGGAAGGCGTTTCGAATTAATTGTTGTGTGCATCAAACGCGTGCTCGACGACTGTCAAACCCATTCATCACATCCAAATCCCTAACCCATGAAACCGTGTCCGCATATACACCAAAACACAAAATGAAAAGATCCCAAGACTTCGTATCGTCTCCTCGAAAATCATCTAATCACAAAAAAGCTAAGGTAGCGCCTAACCAGGTAGTCCACCACGCGAGTACAGCATGCGAGGATGATCATGATGCTGGTGAAGCGGAATGGACCCGCGTGGAAAAACGCAAGACCAAAAAGAACAAGAAGGTCGAAGCCAAACACGATGTGTGTCTTATTAGTGCCTTCCTTTGTCGTCCGCAGCTTTTTTTGAATGAGATATATGTTTCTTTCTGGTTTTAGGCACTGATGCCCAGATTCATGTACGTGAACGGTGAGATCGTAAAGAGAAAAGATGCTGTCCATATAAACGTGAGTCACTTGTTTTTAGGAGTCCTAGATAAATTGACCCTGTGTCGTCGTAGGACGTTCGAGATTTGGTGTTGCACATAGTCGCGGATGCACCTCCGCCTAACTGGGTCAAGGTCGAGGTATGTCTTCACAAGTTTCATCTCTGGATCATGGTTTTCACCGTCATCTGTCCAGCACGCCCGATCGATCGAGAAAGTCGTAACACTCCTCATACCTGGAATCCTTCCTTCTACACTGGCCCTTCCACCTCTGCCGACCTCAGCCACCGTTAACCCGAATATTCCACTCTCAATTCCACTTCCTGCAGAATCGCACACCCCCATTCCCTTCATCGCATCTACTTACAGCCATGCATGCCCAACCCGTGCTCCAGGCGACCAAACTCGGATGTACTCCGTTCTCAGCGAGTTCTTCCAATGCCAGGTTACACCGCAGGAGAGAGCCAAGAGACAAGCACAGCGAGCCTGTATGTATGCTATCTATAATATCCTTGCCAAGATTGACGATGGCCTTGTGTAGCACAACGTGCCTTCGATGGCACACCAGCATTGTACTTGTTAACGTTGAGGGAGATGATAGAGAACGAGTATCCAATTCCCTCATACATGGCCGATGTATTCGAGAAGGGACCCGGTTGGATCGAGACTCCACAGGCATCAGAAGAATCACTGTTATTGCTTCCAGCAGATAAGCTAGAATCAAAAATATATGCTATCGACTGTGAAATGGTGCGTGACTACAGAGCTGGATCTAGTGTCGCTAACTCAAACCAAACTCTAGTGCTTGACCGAGGATGGCAAAGAACTCACCCGGGTTTGCATGATCGATTATGAGAGCGGAATAGTCGTATACGACAAACTCGTCAAGCCCCCAAAACCAGTCACCGATTACATGACTAGGTAAGCGGGATTCTGACATCTGATGATCAAATCTCGATTCTGAAGATTGTTTCAGATGGTCGGGCATCACAGAATCTTTGCTCGCATCGGCTACGACAACTGTCGCTGAAGTTCAAGCACAGATCATGCCCATACTCGCTCCAAAAGATGGGCCGACCTCCATCCTGGTCGGACACTCCCTTGAATCTGACCTCCGTGCCCTGCGGATCTGCCACCCGAAGTGCATCGACACCGCGGTCATTTACCATCACCCACGCGGCCGGCCGTTGAAGCCCGGGCTTGCGTGGCTCACCAAAAAATGGCTGAATCGCGAAATTCAGACACGGGGTGATAGTGGACACGACCCGGAGGAGGATGCGCGGGCGTGTATTGACCTCCTGCGGTCGAAAGTAAGATACGGCCCAAGCTATGGGGAGTTCAAGACTGATTTTGAGAGCATATATGAGCGTATGGGGAGGGCAAGCGGGAGGGGCGGACCAGGATCTGTACGGAGTGTAGTGGTGGACCATGGAAACCCTGGTGTGATGCATGGATCCAAAGCCAGCTCGAATGTGCCATGTACTAGCGACGAAGAAGTACTTGATGGACTGTTACAGGCTATTCCAGCACACGAGTTCGCATTTGGACGGTTTACCGGTGTTGCAGATGCACTGGGCTGTGAGTACCGTACAACTGTTCGCCTCATTATATATACTTATGATTTTTAGGGCTAACACCAAAGACGCCCGCTGGAGAGACCCCAGTCGTCACCCCAGCTGAACCATCGCCCGTTATTCTCGCCAACGCCCAAGCAACTCTTAACAACCAGCTGGTCACCCTTTACGCATCTCTCCCTGCACGGACGGCATTAATCATTTTCACCGGCCACTCGGATCCCCGACGGATGGCCAGCCTAAATGCCAGGAAATCGGCATTCGAGTCTGCTATTAGGAGCGGGAAGAAGGCCGAAGACATCGATAAGGCAGATTGGTGGACAGCTAGTGAAGGGCGTGAACTCGAGGAGGAAGTGGAGAAGGCGAAGAGGGGATTGTTGTTTTTGGGAGTCAAGTGAAGTGCAAAGAATAGGTTTGTTGGACTTGCATCTTGTTGCTGTCTCTTGGTGGTTTTTCCTGTGCATATATCTCCACTCTTGCATATTTCATCTTGTGGTTTTATGGTTCATTCGTCCCAGTCCAAACCAAGCACTCCTTCCTTTCCTCCTCGCACAGCGGTTTCCACGGCTTCTGCAAGTTGTCTCAGTGTCCTGGTGTCTTCATCTAACTCTTGAGGTCCCAATAGGTCGTTCTTGAGCTGCCTAGTGTCAACTCCAAGGGCGCGATGTAAGGCATCCTCTCTATCTGCACCTCTGAGCTTGTCTATGGAAGTGAGGAGCTCTGGTAGACGAGGATTCAACTCCAGCACGCGACGCACAGCAGCGGAAGTAGCTAACAGGCGGACAAAAGGTTGAATACAGGAAGGAAAAGTTGTTGAATGGACATACCGATGGCTTCGTATTGGTGAACTTGTAGCGGCCTTGGGTCATCACGTTTCAATGGGTCGGGATATGCTGATTCTTCGGGTACGTAGGGCCAATTGAGAGAAGTGAGAGGGCGTAGCGGCTTCGGATCGTCGACCGTCTCTTCTGCGGATGAAGGCGGTACTACTGATCCTCTGTTTGAGCAACTGTCGGGGTCTAGATGAAAGGAAGGAAATGTACCTTCGTGAGTCACGGCTGAAGTTTCAGCAGAGCCGCAAGATTCTGTAGGGTGACTTTTCGGATGAGATTTATCTGGCGTGTGTTTTTGTTATACCTTTATGTCGTTTGTAGCACGCAACGGAGCAGCTGAAGATGGATATGAGCAAACACTTTGAAACGCGATGACACAAGGTAAACATACTAGACAGTTGCTCTGCATTTTGAGCATGTATATTTTGATTCGTTTTCATTGCAGATATGGCAAGATCGAGGGGGCATCGTCGAAGTGGACTGTCAAGTAGACTTCAGACAGTTTCAATTTAATACCGCGTGGCACGTGACCACTGCATCCCTCGGATGTTTTACTCCGTTGAGTTTTGGACGAATTCAGCCTGCTCGTTCTTAAGCTGCAGTAGCAGCGTCATTTTTGTTTCATTCTTCGACTGCAACTGAAACAACTTTTCAAGGATGTCCGAAGATATGGCATATGTCGGAAGCGGGAGGTCAATCGATATCGAGCTTGGGGGACAAGAAGTCATCACAATCGATCTTGACAACCTCGATCCGAACCCGGAAGATGTATTGGATCTTTTGAAGGAGGGACAGTGTAGAGTGTCTGTGTGGACAAAGCTAGCTGGCGAATACTGGAGAAGGGGCTACCTAGCAGCAGCTGAAAGAATAGCTCATTCCGCTATCGAATGTACGTCTCCTAGCTTAAGTTCGTCATATAATTTACCTGAACAATTCCACAGCGTTACAAGCAAACGGAACGACAGCTTCATCTCCTCCAATATACGCTCTTCTTGCAAATATCCAGATAGCTCATGCTCAAAAGGCCCCCAAATTGGTGCTTTCAGAAGCTCGTGAGCTCCGTTAATTTCAGCTTTAGATGTCACTGACATGTCGTAGGCGAGGATAAACTGACGAATGTGCGTCCAAAAGAAGAATATTACCGCGAAGCTGCTCAGTATCTCAACACTGGCGAGAGGGCTGCTGCAGAAGGTGGTGAGGGTGTAGGCGGAACTTTGGCATTCTTGACTCGAGGTACTGCGTTTACCTCGTTTAGTCTCCCACTAGCTTATCACGCTCTACAGGGATACAACAACTCGCGACGAGGTCTATGGATGATGCCATGCGTTCCTTCGAGGGTGTACTTGCTGAGAAACCCACTAATGTTGTGGCCCTCCTCGGCAAAGTAGGTCTATTACCTTATGATTCTAGGTAGCTGGTAACATCTTTGCATCAGGCTCGAATTCTCTATGCTCGAAGGAGTTATCCTCAAGCGCTCAAACTATTTCAACAAGTTCTGCAACTCAACCCGCACTGCATCCCTGACCCACGCATTGGTATCGGATTGTGTCTATGGGCAATGGACTATAAATCGAAAGCGAAAGCGGCATGGCAGCGAAGTTTAGAAGTTGTAAGCCCTGGCTCTAAGTGTGGGGTTGCATCACATGGCTCAACGCATTCCGTAGAACCCGACAGATTGGCCGGCGCTGCTTTTGCTCGGGCTCGAGTCCATTAACGCGAGTAAGACCGAAAATCTCAGCGAGCAAGATCGTGCACAAGCGTTCCTTGCCGGCACAAAATTCATAGAGAAGGCTTTCAATGCCAATCAAAAGAGCGCTGCCGCTGCCAATGCCCTATGTGAACTTTTCCTCAGGAAGGGTAGCTACAAACGAGTATGTTATTTTTCGTTTCCCTCAGAGAGAGCGCACTTCATACTGTGTCATTAGGCATTGAAACTTGCGGAGCGCACCATTCAGTTCGCTGATACTCTTACGCTACTAACAGAGGGAAACCTCAGAGCTGCTCGGGTGCTACATGCAGAGGGCTCTCTCAAAGAAGCCACTAAATATTACACGACAGCCACAGATGGCCAACCAAAACACGTTTTAGGCGCCATTGGCATGGCACAAATGCAGATCCAGAACGGTAAGCTGACTCGAGAGAAGTAGAAAAGGTAACTCATTCCAGTTTCAGATGAGATAGCTGCAGCGATCCATACCCTTGATCTTCTTCTGCAGCCTCCAAATCCTCAGCGTTCTGTTGAAGCAATGGTTATGCTCGCTTCCCTCCGCGCACACCCCCGTCCAGGAGTTTCGAGCTCGGACTACGCTCAAGAAAAAGCTAAAGCCCGTGAACTATTCGATCGTGCTATCAAAACTCTCGAGCAAGATGATTCGCGTACATCCAATGGTCACATCCCGCAGCACACAGCCAGTTATATCAACGATGACTTGGATATGCATATTGAGATCGCACGACTTTGGCAAGAAGAGAGTCTCGACAGGACAACGCGGGCCCTCAAGGAGGCGCTGAGGCTTAGCGAGGCAAACGAACAGGTCGACCCACGGCTGCTCAATAATATGGGCGCCCTTCAGCATATGGAAGGCAACCTAGCAGAGGCGCGGGCCTTGTATGAAGAATCACTCACTAAAGCAGCTAGCCTGGGCCCGGACGGAGAGGGAATGTCAACATCGATGTTATACAACCTCGCGCGGGTGTACGAAGACAGCGGCGACATTACAATGGCGAAGGAAGCATATGACAAGCTCTTAACAAGACATCCGGAGTATGTCGACGGTGAGTGCAGGTAAACAGTACTTGTATCTCTATCTGATTGTTCTCCAGCCAAGGTTCGACAAGCGCAAATGCTAGCTGATCTCAATCAATCAAACGATGCACACGATCTCTTAAAACAAGCCATGGCATCGCAAAACAACAACCTCAATCTCCGCGCGTTCTACACCTACTTCCTCATCCAAAGTAATTTCCCGAAACCTGCAAAAGATTTCGTCTTTGCTACCCTCAAAGATCACGACAAGCATGATGTCTATTCATTATGCGCCGCTGGCTGGATTCAATATCATCAAAGCCGGGAAAGTCGAGATCTGAGTCCGAAAGGCTTGGAAGAGCGGAGACGTGGTTTCCAGCGCTCTGCTGAGTTCTATGACAAAGCATTGCTCTTGGATCCGCTCTGTGCTTTTGCTGCTCAAGGACTGGCCATTGTGACCGCGGAGGATGCCCTAGGGAGCTTTGGAGGCGGTCCAGCTACTTCTGGTGGAGATGATCCACAAAAGCGAATGAGGAATGCAAGAGACGCCCTCGATATCTTTGCCAAGATAAGGGAGTCCCTCAACGATGGCAGCGTGTACCTGAACATGGGACATTGTTACTATGCTCGAGACGAGTTTGATCGTGCTATTGAGAGTGTGAGTCTTCCATAGTCTATTTCACTATTTTGCAGTGGGATTGACGTGCATATGCACTAGTATGAGACAGCATCTGTACGATTTTACAGCGGCCATAACGTTTCTGTGCTCCTATGTTTGTGTCGAACATGGTATGCCAAGGCTAGCAAGGATCAGTCCTTTGTTGCTATGAGTACAGCGCTCAAATATGCACAAAAGGTACGATCAAACTTACATCTTCTCACTTCCATTGGGACTGATTTTTAATAGGCCCTCCACTTACAACCGAGCGACAAGGCTATCCTGTACAATATCGCCATGGTTCAGCAAAAAGCTGCAGAACTACTCTTTGGCCTGAGCCCGTCGAAGCGTACCCTGAAAGATCTGGAGTGGGCAATATTGCAGGCTGGACATGCGCAACGGTGAGATCATTTCGTCAACAGTATCTTGGCTCGATTAAAGAGTATCATTAGATTATTCGCTTCTCTTGCCGCAGACTCTGCCTCTGTCGTACCCTACAGTCGTGATATCGCAGACCAACGTAGGAAATACGGTGAAAGCATGCTGAGACGAGGAGACGAGCATCTAGCAACACAAAAGGAGTTTGAAGCTGAAGCGCAGGCGAAACTCGTGGCTGCTAGGCTGAGGAGACAAATGGAGAAGGAGAAACTGGAGGCTATTGAGGTATGCGCTTTCTTTTTTTTTTCACGTTCTGTCTCTGAGCTACTTCCGCAGCAAGAAAGAGTCGAGGAACACCGCCGGCAAGCGGAAAAGCTTGCAGAAGAGCGTCGTAAGGCGAGGGAACAAGCTCAGGAATGGACAAGAGAGGTTCAAATGGAGAGCGATGAAGAGCGTGAACGGAAATCTAAGAGGGCCGCTAGGAAGGTCAAAGTCGAAGGGGAGAGTGGAGACGAAGGGGCTGAACCTAAGAAGAAGAAGAGAAGCGGAGGCAAGCTCAAAAAAGCTATTGATCAGGATGTCGACAACGAGCAGCTCTTCAGCGATGATGAAGTCGACAGCAAACCAGCAAAGAAGGTACGACGTTCTGATCTAGTTTAACTGCGAAGATACTGAGCTTATCGAACCAGCGTGTCCCGAAAAAACGGGTCGTCAGAGATGACGAAGATCAAGACGCTGTTGGAGGACCACGCAAAAAGCAATAGTACGTCAGGAATCTAGGTCTTCTGAGCTTTTTGCTAATCCTTCTCGCCAGTAAAAGCAAGGAAATTCTATCGGACACGGACGATGAGGAGATGTCATGATACCGGTAGATTTCTGAGTATTATCTATGTTACTTTCGTTCGCGTTGGGCTCCTGTCGTATCACCCTCGCCATTTTTGTTTGATGTTCGGAATTGCTCCGTATAAATATATGTTGTACCATGCTGATCCGAAGCGAACGCCTATGTTCTATGTTGTAGCTCAGGAGAGCCGTAAATATAGGTGTAGCTATGTATGTTAGTGCTTACATAATTTATTCTTATTACTGCTGGCACCCGAACTTTCCTAACAGTTCTCCCTATCACTATGCGACGATTGTTCACTCCGTCATGATTCGAAGAACGCCAAATATGCATACGACACCCGAGTACTTGAGTCGCCATAAGGAGCAAGTTTTACAATTTCAAACTGCACTCCAACTCAGATATAACGGAGCATCGTCAGACATTGCACTATCTGCTCGCTGTTATGTAACTTGAACAGCTTGAAACAATTAACCCATCGCTGATAATATCTGAGGTAGCTTAGTTTATCATGAAAGGTTCTGCTCACATAAATTTGTGCCATGACCATTCCTCCAGACCAATCAGAACTCCTGAGTTCTCCAATGCTAGTATAAAAGCAAGCAGTCCTCCCACTGTGTCCCTCCATCCTCAGAGTTAGCATTCGAGATAATCCTAGCAGATTTTTCACCCTCACAACAATGCATTTCCCCTTCCTTGCCGTTATCGTTGCTCTAACAGCGGCATGTACGGCTGTCAGTGCACAGTGCGACCAATCGAACCAACCTTGCCAAGTTGACGGGGACTGTTGTACTCCCATGAAATGTTTGCCGCCGCCTGTACATGTGAGTATGATCAGTTTTGTTGTGTATCCAGGATTCAACAACACGACTGGCCCTCACGCTATGTAATTTAGGGTGGCAAGTCTTTATGCGGACTTCCTATAATGAAGTAGCGGCCAGAGTAACACGTCCCGACAGTGAGTTATGTTTCTGCTTTAGCTTTGGTGCTGTGGTTGAACGTTGAACGCTGATGTGTAGCACATAGCTCGAGGTCAGTCACTTCTGCACCACTTTCAATGCTGTTTGCACAATGTATTTTGTAGGGGACCTTTGAGCTTATACGGGATGGGCAGTGTTTATAGCATGTAGCTCGGATGTAATGACATAGTTCCTTATGTCCTTCCTTCGCCGTCTATCGACGGTTTGCCTGGATGGTCACCAGGCTAGGAGAAGATACCATTCGATTTACAGTTGCAACAAATATCGACGGACAGTAGGTTTCTGGGTTGAGTTTTGTGAATTCCAAACAGACGTGTATGGACTCTTAATTATAAACATCACCCGACGATCAAGAACGCTTGGCGTACCGGTAAAGTAGCTTCTATATTATTCCTTGACATTGAAGGGGCGTTCCCAAACGCCGTCACGGATCGTCTAGTACATAACATGCGCAAACGCAAACTCCCCGTCGAAATCGCCACATTCACGGAACGCATGTTAACGGATCGAAAAACACAACTCAAGTTCAACGACGCAACCTCCGATTGGATCACCATACGAAACGGCATCGGCCAAGGAGATCCCCTTTCAATGATAGCTTACTTGATTTATAACGCTGACCTCCTAGATGTAGCTAACCCGAAAAACAAAGAATCGGCGCTAGCGTTTGTTGACGACACAGCCTACATCGCGATCGGATCGACATTTGAAGAAACCCACGAAACCCTCAAAAAGATGATGGAAAGGCCGAATGGCGCTCTACAGTGGGCAAGAGACCATAACTCACGCTTCGAGGTCGGAAAGTTCGCCCTTATAGACTTCACTCGTAGCAAATCTCGACATCGCCCCCCGCTAACTATTCAATCCACCACCATTACGCCATCCGAACATCATCGCTTCCTGGGTCTCATCGTCGACCAAGAATTAACATGGAAGCACCATGTGAACCACGCTATCGCCAAAGGTACAGAGTATGTTCTACAGATCCGTCGACTATCAAGACCCACGAACGGAATATCCGCAAAGCTCATGCGCCAGCTCTACCTCACAGTAGCAGTACCGAAATTCTCGTACGGAGCGGACCTATGGTTCAGACCCATCTATACCGAAAACTCGACAAACGAACAACGCGGATCCATTGGTACGGCCGAAAGGCTAGCAAGAGTACAACAGATAGCCACATTAAGTATCACCGGGGCGATGAGAACTACCGCTACTGATATCCTAGACGCTCATTCGAACCTGTTACCCACCGCCCTCCTCCTTCAGAAAATATGCCACCGAGCGGCACTTCGACTAGCCACGCTCCCTCAACGTCATCCCCTTCACTCGCATCTGAAACACATAGCTAAGCATTATAGTATCAAGCGACACCGGTCATCTCTTCACAACTTAATAGCCACTTACCATATTTTCCCAGATAACGTCGAAACCCTAGACCCCATTCGCCACTCCAACGCACAGCATCGCAACAGTTACAACACCCACATAACGATCAAGGAGAAAGACGCCATCAAGGAGCAGCACGAGCTAACAGACGACATCCAGATCTTTTCAGATGGATCAGGCTATAAGGGCGGAATAGGTGCCGCAGCAACGCTCCTACGAAACGGACAGGAACCACGCACCATCAAGTACTATCTCGGACCAGCCAAAACCCACACCGTCTATGAAGCCGAGGTCGTCGGACTAACCCTTGCAGCCAAACTCCTCGCCACAGAACCTAACGTCACCTACCCCGCCTCTATCTTTATCGACAACCGGGCAGCTATACTATCGGGAGAAAGCCACAACACGAAACCAGGAAGCTACCTGGTAGAACACTTCCGCGGTATGACGCGCATGTTAGCTAAGAAACGACGAGAACAAGGACGCAATTTCGCCCTCACCGTCAGGTGGATTCCAGGGCACAAGGGGGTCATAGGAAATGAGATGGTGGACGTGGCAGCGAAGGAAGCTGCAGAAGGAGCAAGCAGCGCGAGGAATAGACTCCCGGTATACCTCCAAGATAAAACGCTACCGGATAGCGTGTCGGCGCTGAAACAATGGCATCAAGACGCCCTGAACAAACGATGGAGCGAAGAATGGAAAAACTCACCCCACTACACAAGAGCAAAGATCATTGACCCCAGCATGCCGTCGAACCGCTACCTCAAACTTGTATCATCCCTCCCCAGACGCCAAACCAGTATCTACACCCAGCTTCGAACACGCCACATTCCTTTGAACCATCATCTCTTTCGTATTGGAAAAGCCGACTCCCCGCACTGCCCCATATGCCCAGGAATGGATGAAACGATATTCCACTACCTTTTTGATTGTCCGCAGTACACCCGTGAACGGCACATTTTCTCCAACGCCCTCAGACGCAAAGCATCCTCTATCGAATACATCCTTACGTCAGATAACGCCACCACGCCTCTCATGAGATTCATAAACAGTTCAGGACGCTTCAAGACCACGTTCGGTGAGATCACGACTAGCTAACAAGTAACAACTCACGCACACGTACCCAAACAGATACCACACACTCAAAATCCACATACAAAACCACGCCACGACACTCAACGAAAACACCTGTATCATACACATGTACAACCACCACCTCATGAAGTAACGAAGGGAAGGACATTCGCCGGACGAAGGTCGCTGTAGGAAAAGAGGACAGAAGGAAGGATGAGAAGGATGAAAGTAACGAAGACGACAATGAAACAACAACGAAACAAACATAAAAAATGGACAATACCCCGCACTCAACACCCAAATACCCCATATCCCACACTCCCACCTTACCTATGCCTCACACCACTGCCATTCCCCTCGTACAAAATCGGCATCGGCCTTTGCCCGACACTACGCCGACAGAGTACGCGTTAGCTCCCATCACGCGAAAGTATACATACAACTACGATTAGACCAGTCGGGAGTAAACCCCCCGCACTCGAATAGGGTTATGTCCAACATAGGGTCTTCGACCCCAATGGACAATAAATTTGATTTAAAAAAAAAAAAAAAAAAAAACATCACCCGAAACTTCCAGCATAATTGCATACGAACTGCTCGAGGGTATCCTGTTAAATGTGGCTGGTGCAGAGATAGTTAGAGCGTCTGCGAAGATGTGCCGCAATAGCCATGGGGTGAACCACCCTTTTGACGAAAAGACCATAAATATTCGCAAATCAGAAAAAGTATCATGACGATCTTCCAGTCATCTTTCACTTCTGGTTGGCCGACTCTGAAAGCGTTGTATTTTCTTTGAAACGGTCAACAATAATGATTCATATGAAAATTTATATCTTTCACCACTCCGACAGAGCCAACCCCCCCTTTCACGGTAGGAAAAAGGATTCGCATCTGGTAAAGATTGAGCATGGGGCAAGCAGAGATAAGACACGACGCTATTGGCATCTGTGACTTGCCTGAAGATTCTGATACTCCTCGTTATGTGATGGAGCGATAAAACCTGTGCAATCCCGAAGGACAAACTCAGTGACGTCTAAGTGATCGAACGGCACCTCTTCAGTAGAGCTACCACCAGTCGATGTCCTCTGATATTGCGAAGCGTACGACACCATCCTTCGAGTAAGGTCGAACATAGACATGCTCTCAGAATAGTACTTGGAGAAAGCGGAAATGGATCGGACCATTTGAAAGGCCAAATAAAGATACGGAGATGCACGTGGCGCTTGGTGTGCACAGCACTGTGAAGCTGTGGAGAGAACACGCGGATAACGAATACATGCCTTGGTAGGCAACATATACCAACACTTGCGCAGCCCTCTCGACCCCAAAAGCAAACATCCACCATCTCAGCTACCAGCCCGCCCCTCTCGTTCTTGCGCGGAGTGAATCTGTCCCAAGTGGGATTTTGCCGTGAGTGATACTGTGGTTGGGAGTAGGAAAAGCTGAAGTGAGGAAAAGATACGACCACTCACCGGCCAGTATCGAGGGGTATCTCCTGGATACGTCGTCCCGAAGCTGTCTGTGAGCCAGGACAGAACTCGCCTGGGTAGAACCTCTCGTGAGCAATCCCTCTGGACATTTCTATTGACATGCCAAAGTCAGGCGAAAGCACATAGGGCAGTGAAACCACCCACTATTTATACACCCACAGGACAACTCATTCTGAGGCAACGATCTGCTCTCACGCATATAGTCCACGATTCCCTTGATCGAGATCCCCGAGCGTCCATCATGTCTTCTACTGCCGCTAAAATGAAAAAGGCGTCAGCAGTAACCCCCTGCAAGACGATCCGAGGCCATACTAAGCCAGTTACAGGCGTTGCACACCTTCCCGGTGGACAGCGCATCATCACATGTTCCCACGACAGGTCACTTCGACTATGGGACCTAAAGAGCGGTGTACAAATAGGGGGCGAATGGCGAGATCAAGGGGATGAGGCAGGAATAAGGACCATGGTATTGTCCCCGAATGGCAAGACTATTGCCAGCGGAAGCCAGGACGGGACAGTAAGGTTGTGGGATATCGAGACGAGGAAGGTCGTCGTCAAATGGAAAGGACACACTGCTTTTGTGCAGTCAGTGTGTTGGAGTCCAAATGGTGGGCGAGTTGTGAGCGGATCAAACGACGGGACGGCAAGAGTGTGGGATGTGGAGAGCAGCAAACCTGTCGAGGGTCTGAATCCAATCAAGACAGGACACAGGTCGGTGTGCGCGGTGATATACTCACCCGAGGCATCAATGATTGCCACAGGAGGATACGATGCAGGAATGAAAATCTGGGACGCGAAGACGGGCGAGCTGCTGTCCACGATCAAACTCGATCAAACAGTTTGGAGCTTGACCTGGACATCGGATGAAAAGAAGCTTATCGCCGGGTTTGGGTTTGGGTTTGACGACTTGATTAGAATATTCGACACTGCCACATGGCAGGAGATCGCTGTTCTGAAGGGTCACACATCTGTGGTCTACTCCCTCACTTTATTTCCCAACAACCGCCTCCTTGCGAGTACATCTTGGGATAATACAGCACGTCTCTGGAACCTTGACACAAACCTCCAAATCGGGCCACCTCTTCAACACAAAAATTACGTCACTTGTGCGGCCTTCTCCACTGACAGAAAGCTGCTATCCACTGCAGGTTGGAATGATGAAGATGTGTATGTATGGGACATTCAAGCCATCCTCAGAACAGCTGGCCTAGAAGATCTCCTGTCCATACCTGATGTGAGTGCCAACTTGACTCCCACTCGCTATCTCATTCCCGATGGCTATCAGGCACAAAAATCAGAACTCAAAAACAATGTATGTATCATCTTGTGACTTTTCAAGAATGAAACACGCTAATATCCCACACGCACAAGCTATCAGATGTACCCTGTGTCTTTTCCTGACCTTGATATCGATCCTGATGTCAACATTCCAGGCCAATGCTACGCGACGTCCGCCTATCCGTCCAGCCCCACGTCGAGTGCCACAAGGCTTTTTTGATGATGTACAATACAGCGGTCCCGTGAGTTACCACCATTTACCTGCACACGTTATTCTGATTTTCATATTTTCAGTCCTCCACTACACACCCTGATCCACCTCTGCATCGCCTCCGTAATGCTTTTGCACTATCCTGGGGATCACATCCACGTGCGCTTCTCGCTGGCATTCCCTCACTCTTCCACCGTTCCCCACCCAACACCGATGAACCAAACGAACCTCAGCAACGTCCACGGGGACCTGGTACCTCCTCTCGTCGCAGTCCTCCTGTTGTCGACGTCCCTGCACTAGATGACAAGAAGGTATGTCGTTTAGGGGATGTGTTATCAATAGCTGGCGTCTCAAGTTTTATATGCAGGCATTGTATGTTTCTCGACGGCCGGAACGAGCTGGCGACAAAGCAAAACGCGTCGACACCTCCAAATGGTGGGCTCGTGTTGTGTTGTTCCTTTGCTGTGCGTCTCCGTCCAACGACGCCGGTCACTGATTGTGTTACAACATGCACGATCACATTCATATTGATATCCTCCTTTTGTTGTATTTCAGCGTTTTTCTGTTCTCATTAAAGACAATCATCGATGCCTCGCACTCTAATTTCTGTGTATAGTGACAGGTCGATTTGCACGCCAGTTGGCGAGGACTGTCTCGCTTGGAGGAGCTCAGTATGACTTTATCCCACAAATTTATCCAGTACATTTCATACACGTGCTTAATGTTATACGGACATGCTTCTCTGAAGAATGTGAGACGCTCTACTCGCCCATTCACTAGTCCAATGTCCAAAGGGGTCAATCGTCCTGCAGATTTGATTCCTTTTCAACATGAGGAGTTCGCTCGTTTTCGGCCGAGTCAGAATTAGGTCTAAGGTCAAGTTGAAGTTCGGAATCGCTGTATAAATATATGTTGTATCATGCTGATCCGAAGCGAACGCCTATCTTCTATGTTGTAGCTCAGGAGAAAAGCGAGGCGTCGTAATATAGATGTAGCTGTTTTCTGTCCTTACGTGAGTGCTTTTATGCTTATTACTGCCAGCAGCCCTCGTCGACAAAACCAA
The DNA here is from genome assembly GCF_016647785.1 of Suillus fuscotomentosus. Classification (NCBI taxonomy): domain Eukaryota; kingdom Fungi; phylum Basidiomycota; class Agaricomycetes; order Boletales; family Suillaceae; genus Suillus; species Suillus fuscotomentosus. The sequence continues at coordinate 14,409 of NW_024539822.1, read as the reverse complement.
CCCGATCAGAGACCCATGGGAAGGTAACTCGTGCTTTTTTTCGAACATTGCGGGGATCTAAGGTTATAACACTTACCGTTAGAGGATGTCCACAGGATGCTTGACAGATTATTTGCGGCCATGAAGAAAGCCCTGACCATCGCGGTGCCTTGGAGAATATGGCAACTAGGACGAGCGTATGTAAGAAATATGCAGAGGCACCTGTGACTCCCGCATAAGGACAGTAATAATAGGCGATAACACATAGGGTTCGCACCTGTAAGACGAGGCAAAATCAGCGTGTCAGAGCCTCCTTCTATATTGTTTGAATAAAGAGGAACTTTATACTGCTAGGACGTAGGTAGCACTGTACTACCACCGGCATGTCGGCAATGCTGTGACGTGTTCCCGGCACCGGCTAATAATATCCGAATGTTCGTGCTCGCTGTGTCGTACGATGAGCTCACGTATCTCATGATGATGTGAACGTATTGAAGGCGCGTTTCGACGCATGGCATTCAAGTAAGTATCACGTACGTGTATCAGTACAATAGCATATGTAAACTAGACTCGGACTATACTAACTCTCATCGTCAGTATTGCCATGAAGTTCAAGCTGCGAGAAATCATCAGCAATGCGTAGGACATCTTGAAGACTCCTTGATACTTCCTCTGCTACTTCCTCTTCCTCTTCCTCGCCATCCAAATCATCTTGGGTGTCTGAATCTACGGATGCACCTTTATCTAACGGCATGTGTTCTGTAAGTAGCGCTGATGGGATCCACGCGTTTGGTGTGCTGGCGCTGTCCCCGAGACTGGTGTTAATGCTGGCACCTGGTGTTATTATCCCGCTGAAACCACTGAGCCTAGATATATTGTAGAGCCGGTTCAAATGCTGTGAGTTGAATCGTCCTCGAATATTTCGATGTAACACAACCTGATGGGCAAGAGCCGGGTTTGCATCCTTCAATTGATCTTCGCACCTCCGCAGATAAATGTCCTCATCTTGTATATATGTCGCTAGGCGTCGTGTCTCGATATTCAAGCGTTGTATCTCCTCACGTGCCCGACACATTTTGAAGTATAGGTCCATCGCGCTACGAGCACCGGGTGATGACCAAGGATGTCGAGACACGTCTGCACGCGTGTCATGTAGCAGATCGAAGTCTGCGAGAAATGCGTACTCCACAACATCTTCCCACTTGAGAGTCTGGCGTGGGGGGTACATCGAGCTGGCGATGGAGTTGTACGTGTTTAGAGCAGATCGGATAGCGACAGAACGAGTCTGTAGTGCTTTAGCTATATGCTTCCTTAGTTTATAGCCTTATGTAGTATTAGAATTAGCGTTGCAAACAAGATATCCCGAAAACTCACCTGTGCCTGCCCGATTCATCTTCGTCAGCTCAAATATGCGTGCCACAATTAATCCTTCGAGGCGATCCAGTGCACGCTGGTATTTCTGGTTTGCAACGAGTCTTCCAACTTTCTGCCATTGTGGATCTTCGGGAGTCCAGCGTTTCTCGACCTCAAGCTTGCACTCGAGTGCTTGAACGACTTTAATGTGCCTCTCATAATCCTCCAGGGTGTGCCGTCGCGCAGTTTCGGCTTTCTGGGTGTTTTTTGCCTGCACATCATACGAGGCAGCCTCCAGGTGAGATGAGCCCTGGAAAGCTGACATTGCAGCGTCCAGAGCCTCCCTATGCAAATGTTGTGTCAGCGAGTGCAAGGCCCGTACCTCGGAAACTGAACTCACTTGCTCGCAGTAAGACTCGTCAACTTTTGCCAATATTCCATCTGCAACGTTTCGTCCTCAGGTTCTCGCGTCAGACTTTGTAGATATACCTTCTCTTCCTCCAGCCATTGCTCGAAAACAGTCTCATCCGGGATTTTGAGATCTCGTATAAGCGTTGGAAGGGTCGCATTACCATCATTCAAGATAGCAAGTGCCTGCTTGTAGTTGCTGTATAAAAAATCGGCTACGAAAATTATGTCAGCACGTGATCACGTCTTACAATGAACAGCTTACAAAGATTGGTGTATACTTCGAAGTTGTCGTTGTGCTCGAAATAGGCGTCAATGGCCTGTTGTCGATGGAATACACTTGCATAACGTAGTGTGGACGCTAGGGAATTAGATTTAGAAAATGTCCGTTCGCACGTTTCCAGGTCCTCGAGTCCTAAACCTTTGATGTAAGTAGTAAGTGAGAAAAGCTGGCACAATCGCCTGTGCGCATGCCCATGGAAGGCACCAACGAGACAAGTGTGTTGCAGTGAGCGTGCGAGAGGTCCAATGGAACTGTTGTCAAGTGTCGTCTTGAACTGACAACCTATATCGTATCCACCACCCAATTGTTTCCCGAACACGTCCATCAATTTTGACACGACAGCCAGAGGATACTTCACACTATTGAGACAGTTATTAATTTAAAAAATAGCATACAACAGACATTACTTACAGCTCACCGCTCTGCACCATGTCTGCGATGACGAGAGAAAACCCATGGCGACAGACGGCCACAAATATACCAGTCTCGTCATAGATACCCCAAGCCTTCTTCGTCTTGGTGTCGTCCATGTTTTTCCATCGCCCGGCGCAGGAGTTATCTGTAGGCTCGTTTTCTACAATAATATTATCCACAGCGGTGGTGTCCGATATGTCCGAAGCGAACTGGTTGACAAATGTGTGGGGTAGGTAGCGGTCACTGGTGAGTTGCTGACCTGTAGGAAGTTCAGAGGATGGACCTAGAGACTCGCCATCATGATCTAAAGACCGTCGGAGCACTCGTTTCAAGGAATCATTGCCATCCATCGCGTATAGTAGCTTGAATGTTAGATCTTCTTCGTCCACTAACTCATACGTGCAAGCAGGGCACACATGTTTAAGACGCCAATCCGGCGAGTCACGGCAAAGTGATTTGGCCACCATTGCCGCCACGCAACGTCGTACCTGGAGGTACAGGTCAAATGCAATGGAGAATTGGCGTGATAGGTGCCTATGAAATTCGGCCTAGATGAATTCAGTGCCAGGCATGTACATAGAATAAAGTAAAGAATGTACTTACCCCCTGTAAATCACACAGCGACTTGACAAAGGCCTGAATGGAAAGGTGAGGACTTCGAAGATGTACGATATGGTAAAACTCGAGGACTTCCGTCGTTATCCCCACCATCGGTGATGTAGGTGAACAAGGCAAAATGCCTTGACGAATGAGAGCTGAGGCGATGGTGCGGTCGGTAGTCAGTATTTGGAGCGTCACTTTCTCAGCGCCTGTAGAAGCGCCCACACATGCCGTCACTAATTAGTATGTAATAACTTCCAATCAAACCAATCACTCACAAAACACATCTACCACGCTCATTGTCCATTGTCCACAGGTGGTATCGTTCTCGAGGTGTGTGTCTTCACAGCGCAGTTGGTCAAAAAGCCTGTGAAGCCTACCTTATATTTGGCCAGGCTCCATTCAAGATACGCGTCAGTCATCGCCGGCATTTGCTCAGCGAACGCTTGGTTCCTGTGCAGGATTCGGTCATGACGACTACAATTATCGACGCATCGTACACGATCCTTTCTGTTTAAAAAGGTGTGTGTCAGTTATTAACTCTCAAATGATAATGCTCACTTGTTCCAACAGTCTCCTAAAACACCTCTGACAAGGTCGCTGAACTCGCCTCCAGCGTGGCTGATGGGCAGTGGCTCTGTGCCGTTCAAGACATCGTCAAAATCATCGTCCTGCCATCCCGCATCATCCTCGATATTGGGACAGCTGACATCTCTCATAGCTTCCAGTGCTCGTCGCTCATCAAGGCTCATTGCTATAAACGAGGTTAGTTTTTTGCTTGTTTAATTGGCTTGTGTACTGAGGCTTGCCTTGTAGACGTATTTGCCGTCGCTCATTGGAAGTCGCCGCCTGCTGAACCAGTTCCCGGTGCTTGAACACCTTCGACACAGACCTGACGGGCAGCCCGTTCTTGTCTCTGGAGGACCCAATATGCCAGAATCGATCGCTGACCTGCACCAAACCGGTTCGGTGCATGGACGACCAATACTCTCTCATGAGTCAAATACCCTGAAATACCACTATGAAACCCTTTTCCCTTTTATCTGAAGTTGGACTGAGGCTAAGGGAATATTTTTTGCTTTTCTTTTTATTTTTTCAAGTTTATATGCCAGCAGCCTGAATATTTTAGTACATTTAATTCTGCGATGATTTTTGCTTAGTCAGCCATGGTGATGACCCAGACAAAATCCCACACATGTCAGGTGACTGTGAAAAATATTTCCCACATATGTTGTCCTGGAAAAACATTAGTAAACCCCTAAATACTAGGCTCGCGTCATTCTCACCCTTCAAACAAAGCAAAGCAAAGACAGCCACGCACAGGATTCATATCATGTGACACTTCTTACTCTCCTTCTGGATTTGTCATCAGGGGTTGGACAGGTCACATGACTTAGCAAATACCCAATGACTCACTATGACTCCCTCTGAATATATGACTCACTATGACTCACTCTAGATACTTACTATGACTCACTATGACTCACCTTGCACATATGACTCATTATGACTCTTGATGACTCTTGAATACACTAGTAGCACAGCCACATTTATGTGTATATAATGACCTCAGTTTTTGAAATAAAAAAAGCAGATACCAGCAGGTAGTAGGGTGTTTCTCAGCCCAACTAACACTAAGTTGTGAAGTAAGGTGTGATAAGTGTCAGTACCAGTGTCAAGAACTGTTTCAAGACTGAGAGGAACACTCTCAAGAGACAGTAATACTGCAAGCTCATCATACTGAACGACCCGCTGTGAGCTCACTGTGTGCAACAACCAGCAAGCAAGGTACAGCCACACTTTTATTCTGATTTCTATTATTCTTTTTCTTTTCTTTTACTTTCACTGACCTTTGGTGTTCTTTGTCCAAAAATACTGATCCAAAATATTCGTTTGTCTCTACGTCCACCTAAGACTCAGTAGTAGCATAGTGGGGAGACTTTAGGAATTGATAGTGAAGCTTGACCTCACTCATCTGAGTAGTGATACTGAGCCAAGATATTCTGTGCCTGCTAGGCTTTAGCCGTTGAAGAGGGGACTTGGTAGTAAACCCAAGGACGTCCGTTCCTAAGTCTGTTTGAATACTCAAAGAAGAGTTCCTTGACAGCAGGTTCAATATTGAGCTAAGAGTTCTACAATAAAGCATTTTGACTAGTCTTGACCTTTGATTCTACCTGTTCTGTGCTGAGGGGGTTTATCATTGTAATTCTGCACCATTTCTTTGGAGTATAGTTGGTACAAGGCACTGTTGTTGAAAGGGAACTTGAGGAAGAAACCCATATATTCTTTTGGTCATTGCCATACTGTCGGGCTGACCATTGTTTGTTTGTTTTCCTGTCAAGTCCAAAGATTGGATTGACCATCGTATGATCTTGCAGAAGTATCCTTAGCTGAACATACCTTGGGTAGTATACAACTAGCCACCCACGAACGACCACGTTATCAGTCATTGGTATTTGTCTGAATCACTGACCGTGGAGATATTTGTTTTATAGGTGTTTATCTATAGATCATCTATCTAAGAAGACATCGCAGGGAGAGATTTGTCCGAATCCGCCGCTGGTGTGCTCGCATTATCTACAGCCCTCTAGTGTTGGTAAGGTTTTGTGCTTTTCAATTCACGTGACTGATTATCGGTACGTACTACAGTGTCTATTCGACCTGATCACAAAGTTGGGGAAAATGCTATGGGAGAATGCACTTCTCAATGCGCAAAAGGTGCAATGACATCTATGTTTTTGTAGCCTATGTTGACTTTGGCGATGCATAGGTGACCGAACTCAATCCTTCGTCTCACGTTGGATACCAGTTGACACATGCAGCGCTGCATGGTGCGCAACATTATGATGCAGCTATCGAAGCCTTCAAAATCATGTTGTCCAAGTTGGACGATTCTCCCGAAGTGCGGATGCAAGGTAAGCCTTGGGACACTCTTGCATAATCTCGAAACACCTATCTCGTTTTGCAGACAATTCCTCCATGCAACACTGACCCCTAGATCTAAATTATTTAGTTTGAATTGCGAGTGCTACCCGTAGTAGACTGAATAAATACTTTGTCTCTTACTCCTGCTGTGATATCATGAGTCCGTAAATGTGTTGAATATGTCTGTATTGTGTAGCACCTAAGGCCTAAGTAGTTGAACAATGAATTGTTTAATCGCTGTACTAGCGAACAGCGTCAGTGTGACATCCGAGTTCGTGCAATAACAACTACTTGAATCACCATCGTAATCGTAAATGACACTCATAACACTTTGTTTCGGCTTCGGCTCATGTATTGTATGTCAGGTTCTTGCTATTGAAGCATCCTGTTTGTTCAAAAATTCATAATATGGTGTTGTTCAGGATGCCGGGGATTCGAAGACACATGTTCGCTATGAGTTCGCTATGAATTCGCTATCCGTTTGCTATCCGTTCGCTATCCATTCAATATCTGTAGGTTTTATGTTCATCCATTGCATTCACTTGGGTACTCGAAGGGCTTCTACATTGTAAAAATCCTAGTGATGTACTGTATCTAGTTTGACTTCGAAGAATTTTACCTCTGAAAGGACTAAAACTAGTAAGTCGTACAGTAGGATGGCATCGTACTTAAGGCGCTCCCTGCAATATGAGCAGTGTGTGTGCACGACATCCCGAATACTTTCCAGTAGCATCCTCCCATCCATAGCTCGTTGTGCGACTTGATCAAAGAATAAAGTAGTGGCCCATTCTCCCTTTGCGCGAGAGCATGCAAGTTCTGTATCAAACACTTCATTCCACATGGTGCTTTCTGACCCCCAGTCCTTCTGCCATTGTCCAACGAGGATTTCAAGTGCTTGCAGTGTTGGAACATCACAAGAGCATGGTAGATCGTTGTCCATGCTGAGGATACTGTCATCATGATCGAACTGATCATGACTGTCCGATGGATCGTTGTCCATGCTGAGGACACTGTCGTCATGATTAAACTGACCATAACCGTTGTGCGATGGGGGTGAACCGATGGCCACAATATCTTCGCCGTCTGATGGGGGTGATCCGATGGCAGCCATGCCTTCGTCATCGAATGGGCTGTCAACGTGAGACTGGATTCCTTTTTTCCTATTGATCGATTAGTACCGAATTCAAATGAAAGATAAATGTTTACTTACTTGAGATTTGCTCTATTGCTGCCAGGATTCACATAAGTAAATGAAATTGAGAATGGATATAGGCTCACCGAGCTGTGCGAACACACGCCTTCGCATTTTGAGAGTCTCGAACACTGAAGGAAGGTAAGTAAGGTTCTCTGTGAGTTGAGTACGTCGACTTACCCTGGCTTGGCGAGCCAACGTTGTGTGGCCATGCGCTGCCTCGAGGAAGGACTGCAGGATCTGCTCCGACGACCCTTGAATTTGGTGTTAGAAAAACCACTCAGATGTTGGCGTTTGAGCTTACCATGCTGGCAAAAGGATGGAACGAAAGACGAACCTCCGAGACATCGATAATCGATAACATATGCCTTAGCAACATGAAAATTACAGGTGCCAGCAGGATTACCGCTGTCTGGTCACCGGTGATGATCGACAAGTTTGACAGTATCTGTCGTAGTTTCAAGGTACCGTGTGCGTTGTGTGCGGAAGTATAATACTCATTCTCAATTACTATATTAGGCAATCGTTGTTGGTCCAAATATTATGTACGTCTGCCAAGCTTAGCCTTCGCCATGGCGTGTCTCATCTTGTGAGTGGCTTACATTCATATTGCTCTCACTGATTAACTGACTCGCAACTCATACCAGGTTCAACTCAAAGATACCATGGTGTCTGGCTGTTGTTCTGCACATCATGACCCATTGTTGTGAGGCTCCAACGAACCTTGCTGATCAGACCACAATCACGAACATATGGTCAATTTCGTGGATCAGCTCGGAATATACCTCGACAATATATCACCAGCTTGAGCTCTGCGGATCAGCTCGAATATACCTCAACGAATATATCGCCAGCTTGACGAGGGAAGTGACTCGATCTCTGTGAGTGGATCTCTGGTGCGGTGCTCAATGCTTATGTTTTATATTCCAGTGGTGTTTGCAGTTGCAGCTCAAAATTCAGCAGACAGGGACATGAGGCATGCAGTAAAGGTACGTCTCGTCAGTATCACATTCTACCGCCTCATGTGGCCTTAGCGGTTTCATATCAATGTTGCAATAACTCTGTAGCAACGCACATGTCGCGTGACGTGTTGTTTGTTTGCATCATCCGTGCCAATAGACACATACCGTCAAATTTTGTAGGCACATCTGCACACCAGCAATTCTTCACCACACCGACTACCATGAGCTATATCTACTATGCTAATGACTGCGAAGGTGACAGCAATTTCACCAATACCACCTCTACCAGATACTTCCCAGATCTCCTGACTGAAAGTGAAGATCCCGATGATGAGTTTCTCTCGATCAACGAGATCGATTGGGACAACCCAGCACTCTACACCATGCCGCTTACGAGCGACGAGATAGCAGCTCTCACGTCCAATACTACAGCCACCAACAACACACCACAGCTCCCTACCCCCTCATTAGTCACAAACTCGCACCCCGATCTCCCTGCTACCCCACCAGTCACAACTTCAAACTCGCCCCCTGATATTCCTCCTGGTGAACCTTCTGAAACACACTCCCTCAGTCATGAGAGTTCAGAGCCCCTGCGCCAGGCTAATTCATCCAGCTGGGCAGCACGGAACCCAACACACCCTATCATCCTCCTCGTACACCACCGCCCTCGACTCACAGATGCACAGAAGGCTTCTCGCAAGATCAAGAGGGACCAAAAGATTGAGAGAATGAAGCGCTTACACGATGCCGTCGCTGGATATCTGGACAACAGAAAACGAAGATTGAAGCACTGTCACGGGCTCACAACGTCACTCCGAAGCAAATTAACAATATCATTGGGAGTCAGACACACTATCGCACATCACGCAAGAGTCAATTAATCAATGCCCTTGTTCACGCCAAGGCAATGGAGGTGAACGTAGGTGAGTCGAATGAGTTTTTAGTTCTTGATGATATTGGGCTACTTATCTATGTTGATTAGATCTACCTGCAGGCTCTAGATACAGTTTGGCGGAGCTCGCGACATGGTCGCAAATGACCCTCAAACAAAAGTTTGACAAAGGACGAAAAGGCCGCTCACATCATGGCCCTCGAGGAGTATCGTGAAAAGAAGGTAGTCAGTATTCGAGCGAACAATTTGGCAGCTGCACGGGATGTTCTCGTCACGACAGAGAGGATTGTCAAGGAGGTGAGTTTGCTTTCATCTCGACTACAATAAACTGACTCTTTTTGAAGCTCGATGACTTGCAATTCGCACTGGCATCTATGCAACATTGTCATTGTCCGCAGTCACATTAACACACGACTCAAAGTGCCATGCACGGCACGGATAACTCAGAGGATTTTTGGGAGGATGTGTACGAGCACCCCATGGCTGACTTTCTCAGGCAATACGAGCAATGGGCTTGTACCCAGAATCAAAGTAAGTCTTAGTTCACACTGTCTTTTTATCTTGTTCATTGTCCCATAGATCTCAATGAATGTGATTCCTTAGAGGCACAGAAACAGGTACGGAAATTGATTATTGGGGCCTGGGTGAGCAACAACATTGTCTGTGTGCGCTGTCCCCATCTAACATCATCTCCAGTCTCAATCACCGGCAAAAAGGACATAGTTATGAACTACACCAACTACGAAACAGCTATCGTCGAAGCCTATGGGGTGCACCTTGTAGGATGGCCTGAAGGTGTCGACTTTATCAGCCCGTCGAACATTGGCACAGTAGGTGACATTCGCAGGCTTCGGGATGCACTCAAGACTAGAATGTGCTCTTGGACCACTCTGTCACCAGCGGAAGTCAAGGCTCACACCGCTGAACTCGATGCACGCTGGTCAGCTGGGGAGGTGGTTCACAAGCCACGAAAAAAGTGTTCGGACGCTGGAGTAGCTCGGAAGCGCAAGGTTCTGCCCACATCAAACAAGAATAATCGAAAATCATCAAAGAGGGCGAAGGAGGCCCCTGCTCGGCTTCGGGAAGCCCCAAAAAGTGCTGAATTTGTAGAGTCATCTGACGAGGAGGAGGAGGAGGAGGAGGAGGAGGAGGATGAATAATGATATTACATAGCCTTACTTACTTTATGGACACAGAGGGTTTATGTATGTATGTGATACTTACTTGAATGCCATGCATCGAAACGCGCCTCCAATACGTTCACATCATCATGAGATACGTGAGCTCATCGTACGACACAGCGAGCACGAACATTCGGATATTATTAGCCAGTGCCGGGAACACGTCACAGCATTGCCGACATGCCAGTGGTAGTACAGTGCTACCTACATCCTAGCAGTATAAAGTTCCTCTTTATTCAAACAATATAGAAGGAGGCTCTGACACACTGATTTTGCCTCGTCTTACAGGTGCGAACCCTATGTGTTATCGCCTATTATTACTGTCCTTATGCGGGAGTCACAGGTGCTAAGCAGATGGCCTGTTACTGTAATTTCCTTATTTGGACAATGCACATTTAGCTTATTGTTGTGTGCGTTCAAGTTATTGTTTTTACAATGTGATACTTGTCGCTTGCCACGTTGACAATGGTCGATATTTAATGGGATCCTTCGTGGACCGATCCCTTTGTCTCTGGTGGACCGAACCATATTTGCTCCTAGAGAGGTGTCACTCATAATTCTGTTAATCCCCGCTTGGCTTCGTTTTTCACCTTTCACAGTTGTGCAACAGTGCACGACTTTCCCTACCGTCACTCTTTCTTTCACGACCAACAGCACCATTAGAGCCAACGAAATGCAGAATTCCTTCATCATCATCCGAGCCGTATTTTTCAGTAAGTATACGATATCAGTAAATGTGATTCAGCCAGATAACATCGACGCAGCCCTCATCCTTTATTTCAATTTGCTAGCAACTATATTTGCAGGGTGGAATATCATGTCCTCTACTTCTTCTGGGATGCCAGGTGTGTTGTCTAGTATGGCGGTGATGATCTCGACTGACATGTTTGTAGCGCCTGGTGCATCAGCATTCCTTGTCGTAAACGCTGCCCTCATATTCGCTTTTACAATCCTGTATGTATCGTGTTGTTGACCTTACACAATCCCCTGACTTTTCTCATTAGAGCATATTCGGCGGAGGTTATATGCCCGAAAGCGAGGCCTTCCCATGTTAGATTTGAGTGTGGCTGGACTGTACTGATGGGCGTGCTTCAGCTAGGTAAGCTATCGCTGGCAATAGCATCTAAGATCTATGCCTCCTCTAACCACACTATCATTGGAATTTGAAGCTGCCAGCATTTATGTCACGACTGCTCGTTCCCCAGCGTTTTGTCAATCGCAATGTAAATATGGTTGATCAGTGATTTGTTGCGTAACTGACTTCCTTTGTTCTTTTAGCCACGTGGACTATCTGCGCATCTGCAGCACTACTTACGCCGATCAGCTGGTTAGCTACGTCCATCAGTATGTCATCATTAATCATAACTCATGGCTAGCATTAGTACTGATGATGTGACAATAGTGCTCGTGTATTGTGTTACGTTATGCGTAATGGCAGCAACTCATGTCCATTTCTTGCCTGCCCTTTGGAAAATGCCTGTGAACGCGGTTCCTTGGTTCAACCTCGCTGATTCGATACCTGTCTCTCTTCCCTCACGCCCATTATCGGAAATCTCATCGTCCACTTGGGCTGAAAGCGGCAGTTCTTGCAGCATCTCCAAATACATTGTGGACACTTGGGAAAGGCTTCATAGAGTCGAAGGACGTGTCGTCGAACCCTCGAAGCCTATCCTGTTTTCCCGCAATTGTCCGTCCATCGATTCTACTCGACCGGCTTGGGCGAAGCAACTTGAACTTCAGACTCGGCGTGGTGTGGACCAACCTTTTTTGACACAACGCTTGTCGCCGTTCAGCAGCCCTCCAAAGGTACCCCTGCCACCTCCAAAAGCTTGTGCCAGACAGGTGTCAGGTTCGAATGATTCCAAGTATTCTGGGACTTTTGTAGATTTGCAGCTGGGTAAAAAACATCCTGCTCAACTTTGACGCCACCGACACCCACCATTTTTCCGAAGAGGATTGCAGATCCTGATCTGCCCATCCCACGACCACGATTGTCTGAGTGGATACCCGCGAGCGTGGCCAATTTTCACGCCGAACTCTAATGTCCCCTTTTTGATCACCATCCTTGCACTTAAATCATTTTTTTGTCCCAATCAACATATCCAATTGTATCCCGTACCATATTTAGCTTTCACTCGGACTTTAGGTATCACCACCAATGCTGTATTAAATATCCACCGTCGTAATGCAGTTGTAAAATTTTGAATACCTCAGTCTGGACTAGTGACTTTCCAAGGATAGGTGACAGAAAGCATGTGTTATGAGATCAGCTTCGGCTCAAAACTCGGCTCCTTCGGATCCGCCCGTCTCCAACCAGGCTACCCGGCCCCGTAACTTGCGATTTTCCTCGCGAGCCTTTGCGAGTGCGATTGTGGTGCCCTCGAGCTGCCTTTTGGTCTCTTCGAGTTCCTCTGCAGTTTCTTCCCCTAGTTCCGCAGCTCCTACGGCAATGCCTGTTGGAAAGGTCGTGAGACGAGACGGGAGAAATGGGTCTAACTTGAAATTACCTCCAACAAGCTTTACTAACCGCCACAAACGAAGAATGATCAGCAGACCAGCCAATTCGCGTTGGCGTCCTTTGAGGACAAATTCGAGTATGAAAGTCGTGATGATAATTGCGGCATCAAACAGATGCAAAGTCGAATGCGGAACATCTGAGAATGGGTTGTAGAAGCGGATTCCAAAGGTCCAGAGGGCAACTGGTATTTCAATAAGAAAGAGCGTGGTTATGGCAAGGGATATGGTGGCCAGAACTTCGAGCCATGCAGGGCCCTCATCTAGCGGGGTGCAAGAATCGGACAAAACGGTGAATCCGAGATCAGCGAGGACACAAGTAGCATCAATCACAATCTACAGCAGTGCTGCACGTCAACAAGAAGCGACAATATTTGACAGCGGCTGCTCACCGATGTAATAATGAGTGTATGGAATGGCCGGGACTCTAAAATGCGCGAAATGTTCTCGCGCCAGACGTCTAAAGTCCCCTTGGGCGGCTCTGTGGGCGCACCATCCTCACCATACGGGACTGTGAGGAGAGGCTGTTGTTCTCCTGGACCGGACATGATGGTTTGGAGTCAATTGTGCCTCGCACTGCTTAGCGTTTTCTACTTTGCCTGTTACGGAAGTTCGTCCCTATTACAGCTGTTTGCAGAACGCTAAGCCGAAAAGAATATAAATATCGGCAAGAAAATATTCAACTTCCGACGGCCAATCAATCACGGAACAGAACGTTTCAAAGTCTACAGCAGCTTGAGCTTGTTAGATATCAAGGATCCAATGATCCGTTGTTACACTGGGCATCAGTAAACAATCAATATTTCAATGCGATACATTGAAGACGTAACAGGAGACTGGCAAGGTCCGGTTTGTGCAGATCGACCCTGCATCCTCGACAACCCTGATGTAAAAGTTAACGTTGAAAGACGGTAGTCATTTGATCTGTATTCATAGAGTTCTACGTTGACCATGGGGGTTAACAAGTTGTCACAGTACGAGAAGCTTGGGTGAGGATATGCTAAGATTAGTATCAATAATATATGTCCCTGAGCTCAATTGTAGAGATTACCTAATAATTCTACATATCCTATTACATCAGTAGCGTAGTCAGCCAATTAAAACTCGTTTATCGTTTATCGGACATTGAAATTCAAACATCGTTGTTGTGTGCAGCGCTTACAGTACTTACATAAGTTATTAATAATACACTGCTTTGGGGCCTGGGACTTCCACTACGGCGCCCTACCTAACACTTACTCAAAAAGGCACCACCCCCCCTTCGAATTCACTACTTCAGCGACCACTAATCATGAGGCAGTGTCTCTAGGACCGACCGTCACTGGCAGGGTGCGCTGAAAACTCGAGGCTGGCACTGCATACCACTTAGGCGACTAAATTTATCATGCTACTTCCCAGGAACACACTAGTTACTGCGGTATTAAATAACACACCGTGACACAGTCCTTGACTAAAAATGCAGCTGCGCACAGGCGGGGCTTGTCCCATCCCTCAGGGTGTCCGTCTGGTACTGACACAGTCTGTGACTGCGCCGAATTAATTTTGCTTCATCGTGACCACGTTTTGCTATTTCCTTTCTTCTTTCCTATATTACATTCAACTTCTTCATCTTTCGATTTCGCTGACTACGTCAGTCCCCCCTTTTAATGGCTTCAAATACTTCCTGGAACACGTTTCGGAAATTTCGTCGCATTGTTCTTGGT